>NW_019211456.1:55967398-56077081 GCF_002443255.2 Varroa destructor | reverse complement strand
GTTTTTAAGTATGGTCTAATTATATTTTGGTTTTACAAAAAAAAAACAGGCTTTCCTGTAATACTAATAATGGCGGATCAACGCATGACTTTTACGCCAAATAGTTCGCCAAAGTGTTAATTTAGGTGCCGTATTCTGTATATATTTTATTTTCAACGTCTTAGGTCCATTTCATTATATATATATATATATATATTGCCAACACTTGGCAGTATGTACATCCACAGATAAACATAAAATCTTCTTGTGTGATTAGATACTTGAAAAACATTTTTCAAATGTCTGTTTGTTGTTCGCGTTCAACACTGCACAAAGACGCACCCTCAGAACAAACTAATCTTCAAACGTAACTAGCTCGAATCCGTAACATAGTAATTTTTTTTCAATAAGCAAACACAAAAGTATCTTTTGGTATCTCTCCAGTAAAATATGGTTCCTTATACTTTTACTCTTCCGTCTGCTCATCCTGTTTGCTCGAGGCATAAACGCATAAGGGACGGAATCGTAGCGAGAACAGCGCCGTCTAGAACAAATGAAATTGTGGTGCCTGGCAACCTCTGCTCGCCTGTCATATGAATACACTTCATGCTGCTCAATAGTTCGACTTTTATAGAACAACAGAGGAAATGACCAGAACAATCAATCCTCCATGAACCCAGTATATGACGCTGCTGTGTAGTTTTTCTACGACCAATATCTTTGTCACAATATTATCTTTTTCTTTACATGTTGGGAGGCTGATAAAATATTATATAAAACAGAGAGTAAATCCGCAGCACCAATAGTACTAAAAATACCAATAAACGGATACTTCTTAGAATACCTTTTTAGTATTGTATTATCAGGTCGTTTATTCTGAAACTCGACATAATGCGAAGTTTTCTGCAAGTTTACTTGTTTTATAGAAATATGCTATAACTTTCGGCCACTCCATGGGTGTCTGGCGAGAGGAAGTTTTAAGTCTAGAAAGGCAATCCTAACATCACGATAGGTTTAAGTCGTTTTTCTAACAGTAAATTGGCGTTATTTTAGAGAAAAAAAAGTCATGAGCAATAAACTAGCGAGTATGGTGAGTGCTGAAAGGCCCCCTACTATAATTCTTATATTCTTTCCACAGTGAGTATTCCCATGAAATAGCAATGGTTTACCTCTATTTGCTCAATACGGAATTCTTTTTACCATCATTTTCTCTAGCTGTTGACAATACACTTCAGCCATAATTGATGAACCAGGACCCATGAAGCTAAGGTGAATAACACCTGCATTAGCCTATTAAACAGACACCATAAATTTCTATAGCTGTGCATTTGCTTTAGGATGATGTCCTGCCGGTTTAGCTGCATCCATTTACTGATGTGACGATTAATGTAAAGGATTCACTTCCCACAATTCGGTATAGCAACAGACTGCTGTTTCAACGTGCGAGCAAAGAGAAGTATGTGCTTATGTGTCTGTCTTTAATCCTCCCTTTGTTTGGCCCAAGTGAACAAGTAGATAATTTTTGCATACGTCAAACGTGGGTGCTAACACCTGTGCACCTCAACATGGATTGGCTTTCGCCACAGCTTTCAACTCTTCACACCGTTAATCATCTTCTCAGTGGTCTTTTACTATAGTCATTTCCGAACTCGGAATTCCTTCTCGGAATTCTTCGTATGAACGGTTCATGGTGTCTCTAGGAGTAGAAGCTTTATAGAACAATACTTTATACAATGTTTATACGGAGAACTATCTCCGCCGCTGTAGTTTCAGGATGGAGATCTGACTTTCTATGACTGACTACAAGTTAAAAGCTCAACTATAAGAAGTATCGTGAAATTATCTCGAACCGTTATAAAATAACGTCAAATTGGTAATATGAGATGAATTTCTGTCACGTTTCATACTTGACGCCTAATCGCTATGCGTACTTTGTTTCGTTTAGCACCTCAACGAGCCGCACTTCTGAAAGCTCAACGATTCCTGAAAATAGTCGAATTCCCGCTTGCATAGAAGCTTCGCAACCTCTATAAGCTTACTTGCATGAATTAGTGCTTAAATAGGGAGAATTTAGTTGACGGAATCTATCGAAGAAACATAGTCGTCTAATGATTTATTCTGCGTCATATATTATGGGGTTGCATAGAAAAGTGGCCGGTGGCAGAACTGTCTTCATTTTAAAGACAGCCGTTTAATTAATTCGAGCTTTTTGCCCATTTGCTATGATGACACTTTATACTTTTTAGTTGTTTTGTATATTTTATATGTATCTGATTGCGTATGTATTCGTATTTGAATGTGCGTGTGTGTATTTTTAAATAGTAACGTGCATCGACGTGATTTGTATGTGAGTAATCATGATGACTGTGCAGTTTGTAACGCCCGTTATTGTCGTTAACAATAGACTCGGATGTCGGAAATAAACGAATTTGGATAATTCAATTTGCTTTTTATTCCAGCATAAAAAATACTCGAAGCACTAATGGAAAATCAAAATACTCGTATATAATGTTGAAAAATCTAAATAGAATAGGCAAAACGAACTGCATCATTTGCCAGCATGACGACGAAATGGATGTGATTGGTGCAAGTTACCAAAAATTTGTCACTAGCAATAAGTTTGGCAATAATGATGACGAACGATCAATTCATCATCTTTGTGTGTGTGTGTATGTGAAAATATCTCAACAAGTAAAAGCGCAGCACGTATATATATGTATATGAATCATTGGTGGTTACAGCGGCATCATAAGATGGTTGAGAAGAGGATCTTGTTAATCAGTACCGAAATATTTTTGTCCGAAGTGATTGGGTGCCACAGGATGAATCTCAGTCGTGAGTATGGTCAGCTGTGGGAAAGCTTTCGTGACGCAACGAACGGCTGCAAAAAAGGAAGAAAAAAAGATAGCGCACTTCGATCACATAAAAATTTAATGACAAGTGAACAAATTAAACTTGAACAAAGAATAAGTCAATTAACGGAACGGTCAAGTAACTGTTGAGTCGGAAAGGATTTATTACTATAGTAAACTTTGCTTCATATCAACTAGATGGTTTGTCGACGACTTAAAAATGACATACACACAATGAGCCTATAATACGGTTCTCACAATAGAGACTGATTGATCGAAATTAACGATTTGGTATTCTCTTTGATCCATGATTTGTGAAAAACGCCACGTCATCATTTTCATTTCAAATTAAAATATGCTGATAATTTCTTATTGGTAATATCGCAGGGCTTACACTATCACACTGATTCTAGATCGAGCCTAAAGAAGAATAAATAGACCATGTGTTTGGTATACAGAAGAACCACTAAAGTTAAACACTTATATTATCGCCAAAACCATCGTGGATAAGAGCCAAGAAAAAGGTAATCGAATGAATAACAGAATTCAACTATTAAAGACATTTAGGTGTCAACTATTATAGTACTGCATTGTGAAAACGAATCTGAAGTCAATTGCCGATACGCTACATAATACATGACGATATACCTATATAGTTAATCTTGATTACCTTTGGGCGTACAGAAGAGATTGAGCAAAATTATGTTATCAGGCTGTACTCCATGCTCAAGAAGTACCTTGGTCGCTTTAATAATTGTGTTCCCCGTCGACATTATGGGATACATTAAAAGGACTCGCCTCCTGGCTATATCCTCTGGGAACTTAGCATAGACCACCTGCGTATTCAAGGTTGAGTGACAACTCGCTTTCATTAACCACTACAGGACTAGCCGCCGAATTTAGTACCTTAGCTTATTTATTTCTGGCGAATCTTAGGAAGTAACAGATGTGTCTGTCAATCAAGCTAAATATTCATGCCCTTGTCCTCCGTAATTGATATAAACTATTAAAACTTGCACCGAAGCTTCCTGTCGAAATAAAAGAATCAGACACGTAATCGTCTTTTCTGAAAACATGTCTGTCGGATTGAATGAAAGATTTCTTATCTTGGCTTACACTCCAAATGGCACGGAGGATGTTGGGCGTACGCAGATTACAACGAGAACCTTGATATCGAAGCACTCGTTGAATTAAACAAGTGCGCTAGGTCTGACTAACCTTAGCTTCGTGTGTATCTTCGTTACTCTGTATAAGAATCTTTCCAATCCGGATACTTCGACAACAATCTCTCAGCCCCTTCTCCATCGCTTCACCCGATCGGACAATGGATACTCCGCATCCTCCCTTGACGAAGCGCAAACCCTCGTAGGGTGCCCCTGACAATGACAAGCGAGCAATTATATAGTTCAACCTATCAAATAGGCAAAAGTATCGCACATATGACTTTGGCTAGGCCACGCGCATGACCCAAAGCGTTTTAAGGACTTTCTGAAACACACTACTTCATAAGCTATTTGGTTGCAAACTAAATGACCAAGTAGCGCTTTAACGTAAAGCTAGAATTATGTAAACCTTCTTCACGGTTGGAAAGTCCCAGAAATCCATATGGTAATATACATTGCGATCTTGTGCCAGTAAGTTTATGATTTGTCGGCTCGAAGTTCATGTCCTTAAGCCTAAAGAAGAAAATTCGATAAACCATGTAGCCAGCGTCACACTTACTATGACAGTCACCAAAATTCAGTTAGGTGCCTACTTCCATTTTCAAACCTGTATACCCATGCATATAGAACTACATTTATTTTCAAGTATATTGTACTTCAAAGAAACAAATATAGAGAAGCTTCCACCAGTTTGAGGAACTCACCAATAGGGGTAATAACCGTTTGTGGAGTGTACGGAAAATGATTTAATCCCTCTTCCACAACCATCCGTATCTGTAAGTATGACACTGTAATAATTCTATACATACCCACATGCTGACAATTATCTGGACATTATTCTTTGTAATTTATGACATATTCATACCCAAATGATAACAGCTCTTATAGTATAAATTATTTCAATGGTATTTCAATAAATGGTCGGTTCTGGTAACTGACTGAACTAGAATTGCGCATATTACTAATTGTCGGAATTTTATTTACGATTAAATAATAATGAAGGTGCTCATGAACGCGACGAACAGTCACACTCAAGAAGTCCAGAAGCACGGAGCGACTCCCTGTTTCGACCTTGGTAGATGAAGGCCAACTTCACGATCACAGACCTATTTATAGCGGCATAATGAATCATGATATCTTTCATTTTGTGTTTCAGTCTTAGTCCATGTACACAAAATTGTTTCTTCTTTGAATGGTCCGCACTGAATGCTCTCTATCGTCGTGCACCGCGCAACTTGAAATTTTCATGATCTTAATTACATTTATTTACGTTAATTTCGCCGAATAAGTAAAGTACAAACTGCACAAGCTATAGAGTAGTAATCAGCGAATATTCAATTACTAAATTACAAACGTCAGAGCAGACTTAACTTTTTACCTACCAGCCTATCTGCGTAGAAGACAAAATCTCCGCGAGAAGTATTTCTGAAATTATAAACAATACACACCTGTCAAACGAAGTAGTTCAAAGTCTATTTTTTTTTGTTTTTGTCAATGTTATTCGAGTGCTCCGGTTACACAAAAAATAAACGATGTGTTGAAGGACTTCGAAATAACTCACATATACCGAACATGCATCATACAACTGGACGTTTTTGCAGGAGCTAAAAGTTTACTTTTTCTATATTAACATCAGGAGCTAAAAGTTTACTTTTTCTATATTAACATGTCTGTAACAGGTTTTTCCCTGATACTTGTTTATTTATTAAGATGAGAATCAGTTTACTGGTTGTTTCTAACCGTATAATTAGACTACGCAACAGTTTTGTTGCCTTCCAACTTCGGGTCATTGAGCACTACGGCAAGTATGAATCGTACGAACAAATTAACGTACAAATATCACTAGAACCAATAAACGATCTTTATAAATTATTCGCAGTAACACTTTTGCCACGCCTTTTCACGCTTATTAGAAGTAAAACGGTACTGCTTTTTAGACCACTTAAAGAGTAGTTGCGAACGGACCGTTATGGCAAACACAGCATTTGGGCACTAAGTCAGCTTTGCCGGAACTAAATGTTGCGCCTACAAACTGTTACCAACATGGGCCTCTCACAAATTAGTTAAAAATCGCAACATATTTAGCAATATGCTTTTCACAATTTTCTACCTTGTGCCATGCGTTCCCTATTGGTACAGAGATCAGCAGTGCACAAATCTAATTTTGTACAACTTTTTCACTTATTTAGGTAACAAAGTTTTATGAGGCGGTGAAATCGTATAAGGAACCGATTATGAAGAAGCGACAAAATACAGGTTCCTTTTTCTATAAAATTGAGTACCACAAACTTTGACTCGGCGATAATATCTATGTCGATTTATGAAAAACTCTTACCCATTTTCAGTATTAACCGACGGGTAACAAAGTAAACTACGTTGACTTATATATATATATATATATATGATACAGGTATCACTATACTTTGAGAAATTAACAATCTTTCGCCACTTAAGATTAATAATATTCTCTGTGGCGCAGTGTATATTTCGCACACGCCGCCCCTAAACGCCATCAATCACTTTACAGTAGAAATCAGCAATGCCTAAAGTACAAAACAGGGGAATTGATGGTTTTTAGAAACTCAACATGCCTATATAACCTGTTTTAACAGGTATATGGAATATTTCTAAAGCAACACAACAAAGTACATTCAAATTGGCCCGTTAACTCATAACGCAAACGTTATGTTCACAGTCGGTCAGTCAAATTGGGTTCATAATCGCTTTGCAATTTTATTCTATCATCTGCTTTGGAAAGCATTCAGTTCAGCCATTGTTGCTTAAATGCGTGTTGTATAGTCATCATGATCATCAGCAGTAAAGGCTATCATCATCCACCTATAATAACAGCTGACGGTGATAGCTGATCAGCGCGCCACAACAATAACGTGCAAAAAAAAAAGCAGATCTTACAGCAATGGCTTACTAAGGCACTACTAAAAGAATAGGGCTCCAGGAAACATGACTGACGGGGAAATATACAAACGCAACAAAAATAATGATCAAGTCGCAGTGTATCACAGAGCACACAGATATAATGTACCTTTCTGCTCTAAAAAACTTTTAATGTGACTCATTTTGCTTTTTCTTAACAACCTAGTTTATAGGTGATTTAGGAACTACTAGAAGTCTATGTTCATTCGAGATTTAATCAATACGGTCCGATATAATGACATTACATCAAGAATCAGCTTTGAACCATTACCTATGGGTTATGAAGCCTTACTTTTCTCGGATAATGGTTTGCAGCTCCCGCGTTTGATTAGTGATGGGAATAAGTTTGACATTTCTAGACATCAGGACATCTTCTTTGCCCTCGTCATCATGTGGCGCAGATACGGCTTCTTGAGGTACGACGTCCGGTTTGGCTTCGACAGCTGGCATCTTCACTGTACGTTGCATACACGTGTCAATTTCGTTTCTACGATAACACAGAGTAAGCGGTCTTCTCCAATGATACCGACCAACGTTAACATATCCAATCTTTTATGTTGTCTACTTTTGTATAGTTCTTCTTGATTCGATTCAAAAAAAGCGTGAAGGTTTTCTGTGACTGGTGCGAATTTTACTTTGGCTATTTAGAACAAGAATCGTTCTTTGGTTCGCGTTGTGCAACTTAACCAGCCCGAGCTGTTGGAACGGCTGTTAACTACTACAGCTAACACCGTGACATCATCGTGGCCCACTGATCTACCAGCACTATCCAAACAAGTACTGCTGCTGCTGCTGAGTATTGTCGGCCCATTCCCTTTCTCCCGCACTCTCTGCTCCGCTGTTTGTGGACGAATGGCTGTCACCCACCACCAGTGCCTACTGCCTGTTGCCTGCGCTCACTCTACGAATAAAGCCGCGAGACAGTCGAACAGATAGACAGTCAGACGAGGGGGTAGGCTACAACCTAAAAATCAGTGCGGTACTAAATACAGACCCAGGGCACGGAGAAATTTCCAAGGTAAACGAACCTACCATTAGCGAGGGCCATGGGTGGTAGGTGTTTGCAGGAAATATCTTTTATATTTTGCTAGAGCTCTACCAGAGGGCGCAGCAGGATAAATCGTTGCACAATAGAAACGAATTTCGAGGCTACATACATCATCGTCTATATATACTATATATGCATCTAGGGACATTGGGGCACTTGGTGATGAGGTAATCTGGGTTCAATACACATAGGTGCAGATTCATTAGCACGCGCGTATATCCTTTACACTGCTGGAAGCGTCCGCCAGGGGTTCGTACTGGGAGTAGAACTCGAAAACATTTTAATATACATGTATAATATTACATAAACTCATACGACATACATTTTTGTGGATAACCTGATAATCAACAACAAATGCTAACTATAGTGGCTTTATTTCACTTTTGTTATAAGAAATGCTAACATATAGTATTGAAAAAGGGTAATTATATTAATCTAATAGTACCGCTCCATTAATATATATCCGAATGTTAAACGGCAAGATTGTACGCACGAATGTGAGTTTTGGCGCACATTGAGGCGAAACACCTAATTTAGTAACTGCAAAAGCAACGAGACCCTACAATAAACACAATCGTTAGAGTTTATTTTTAGTAGACACTTACCTAAAAAGCTCTACTTTATTATATTCTTTTAGATGACATACCAGTTTGGGAAAAAAAATCATGTGCATGTTATAAACATTTCACGTTTACCTTACGCAGCAGAGACTAAAGGCCATTTCCTGAGAGTGTAGTTTTGTTTTTTTGCAGACATCAAAATCACAGTTCGTTTTCTCTACTCAAGTGGTCTATTAGAATTTCCGACCGGGCGCTGCGCCGCTATAGGCCGAGAATCACCGTTTTAGATACCCCGCATATTTTTCTAAAGTTCATCCATTAACAATTTCTAAAATTACCGATATGTTTAACCCTGAGTTGGGGAGTCGGGAATCTTTACACGGTAGAAGCAGTGCACGTTAGACGGGTATATTTATCTAAATATTTTTATTAAATTTAAATAAATCGCAATCATAGTAGTGCCAGCTGCAGCGATAATAAAAAGCTTCGTGGATATAAAATCTTCAAGTACTTTGGTAGTAAGTTTACATTTGAGAGGCGGCCACCTAACTGTACCTAGGATTCTAGAACCTTTTTTACACTCATACGTATTAGGCATTTGCGCAGTGCACTAACGAACAACGTAAGAATAGCAAACGCGATTCTTATACCGATAGAAGATGGATCTTATCAATACAGACCCAGCTATTTGCAACATGAGCATAGCAAAATATATTTACCATATAGAAATAACTCAGACGCAGTGAACCACATATAAATATGATCTGCCAAACTTAAACTACTTACATTATGCCACAGAAGTATAGCGACTCTCAAAAGTATTTAGTTACCTTGTTACTTTAGCTGAATGCGTTAAAATGTAGAGGATCAAAACTAAAAGTGAGCTTCTCGAATTAACAACAATTTAACGTTACGATTGTGTAAAATGATTGAGCCAAAAAGAATACTTGCTCAGGGGAAACGGCGTAATAAAAAAAAAAACAAAACAAGCATTTGTCCAACCGCCAAAAAGTCCATTAGGAAATTTACTTAGTATGATACAATGGTTCTACAGAAATATCAGAAAGATCATTCGATTTTTGTAATACGCAACTCAAATAGCCATAAAAAAAATTTCCGGACATTAATGATTTAATTATGTGATAAAGTTGAATAATTTCGCTGAATATACGACGATCATTTTTAGGAATGTAATTCGGTAATTTAGGACAATCATTAAATCGACAAACTAGCTAGAAGTCGACCACTTCAAGTGTAGACAACGATTGTTACGAGAAGTTGAACAGTGACCATCCTGAAGAGCGCTGGATAGCTAGCAAGAAACAGCGGAAATGTCTCGTGTGCGAGCAGGGCACGGAACTTTATTCATTTTCCAAATCTTTTTCTTTATTCAAAGATAATGAGTCGCATAAAGTTGAAGTTCGCAACTCTGCACAAAAACATGCCCCTGCAGTCAAGTCGAAAGAACTTGTTCTGGTGAGTAATCGTAAATTCTACTTTCGATTTCTGACATTTACCGAGAACAGTGAACTTGAATACCGAGCTATCGCGCTTATGGCGTTTCTTACCAACGACGCAGCAATCCATAGAGTACTCAGCTTAGCTCAATTTCTGCTGATTTCCTCGGCTGCAAGCTGTTCATCTTGCACGTCAAAGCTCGAAGTGGTTCTTCGTTTCGATATCTGATCAAGATTCTCTTTGAGTACTAAGGGCTAATTTTGAACCAGTTAGCCACCTTCCCGATAACGGCTAGCACCCATATCATAGCAAATGGGATCGTTTTATCGTGCCTAAAGAACGGTCTTTTGATAAAGGTACGCGCACGCAATTTTGCAGTGTCATTAGTATGTGGCGCAAACTCAAAACCCATTTCTAGGTAGCAAGGACCGAGTTGCCCATCTTACCAAAGGCGCTTTGCCCCGCAACAACGAGACTCTCGCGTTGCAAATTACAATCAATATTTCTGCAAGTGGACGAATACTTCTTAAATACGGTGCAAGCAACGTGTGTTTGTTTCAGTTGCTAAACTGCTACCCAGTTTACTACTTTATTAATTTATGGATAAAATCTAACGTTCATTGTTAACTATGCAGGAGTAATTTGACAATTTCATTCCACACACTCAAAATAGCCAGTCGAATAGAACGTGATGGCACCAATGCTCCTGTATCAACGATGTCTAACGAGGCCTAAGAGGCGCAAACAGACAAATACTCCAAAGGGTCGTCTAAAAAGAAACCTCTCAAAACTCAACACATTCACCGTTGTCACCCTCGCGATCCTTTCCTTTCGGTTCTCCTATTTGTTTTATACCACCCCAGCTGTTGTTCAGGTACATTATTTATCGACTGGCGAGAAAATAGCTTGTCTTTTTGTTGGTCTATCTATCCACAAAACAAACGAGATTTCTATATTCTTATGAAAAGATTCGGTGTGTAGTATTGACGGCTGAACCTATACGCTGGTTTACAACTAGTGGATCTAAGAAACAACACACTTACTACAGTATATTTTATATCCCTTTTCCTATACAACTAGTGTGAATAAGAACCGCATTTTTTTTTTCAAAATTTGAAATGCTTTTTCCTTTCCTCAATGGAATTAATAGAAATATATTAATTAAATCATATCTGGCCTAAAAAGCTTATAAGGCTTTTAGATTCTATCTCGATAACTTAATACTGTCTCACATTGGTAGAAATGCAGATTTAATTTCTTCGACAGCTAAGGTACATCATTAGTCAGGTGAATGCAGAGGGTAACTTCAGCGTTGAAAAGGTGGTAGTGGATGTTCTCATGTCGAAAAAAGACCGCGCTTCTGTGCCTGATCACGACGGTTCACGAGTACTTCGCTTTCGCACCTCCGGGGGGTTGGAGGACGAGGACGACGATGACGAGGAGGAGGGTAATTATTTGGTGGGGTGAGGAGAGAAGGAAAAATACCCTCGCTTTAAGCTACCACCGTTTGCCGTCGCGGTCGTCTATCGGTGAATGTAACCTGTTTGTCTGCCTGTGCAACTCCTTTCTTGCGTCGGCCATTAAGATTCGTCATCCAGTCCCTAATCTGGTGCGGTGATCCTCGCAGATGGGGTATGTTCGGTTGTCTGTCCGTCTGTCTGTCTGTCTTGTTAATGCCTACAGGAGAATCAGTTTACTCTTTCCTACAATAACGTCATTGGTTGGTTTCCGCTCTCCCGGTTTGCTGCTGCTGCTTCTTCTGGGTTAAACAATTTAAGAGAGAAATAACATCGTCGCAGAATCGTAACGTACCGTGCAATAACCCGGCGAAAACAACAGAAGAGTGAGTGACTGAGCGTCAACACTTAACTTCCTGCGTGAAATGATTTCGACATTTGTCCCTTTTCCACGCACCTAAGAACTCCACGCTACCACGAATGCGAGTCGTTCGTTGGTTTCTTCCTTCAAAGAAATGTAGGCGTGCTAGAGAACCAATTGGCAATCAGGTGGACGTCGAGTTGCATGGCGACGCACTTCCGAGTGTCGTCTAGGCATCTAATATATAATAAACGAATAATGTATTTCTCAACCTGAGTTACCCCGGGGATTTTTTTTGTTTTGTAAGACATCGAAATCATAAAGAGATCTGTTCTTTTCACAAACTACGAATTTATCACTAAAGATGTTTGTTTTTTTTACTATGAATTTGACGGAATAGAAAATCATAGAAATGAATCTAGATTGTGCTATCCGATCAGATGAACAACAACATACGTTTTTCACAGAAAGTGAGTTGGTAGGAAAACGTTAGGATGTCGGATGCGTTTCCTGACCTCATATAAAGCTCAAAGACGATATGAAGCATTTTTAAATTATAGTAGCTTCCAATTGCGTAATGCCTAGTATAATAGCGTAAGCATTAGGAACACCGAAAAAGCGAGAATCCGGGACCGTAGCTAGTGGTAACATATCTGCCTACAGAATGAGTTTTCCGCAGAACGCAGCAGCAAACAACGTTCCATTGTGTGTGTATGGGTGCCTCAGTTATTTTCTGTTGATCAGTTGATTGCCTTCGGCTGTGATGATGATCCCGAAAACTAGAAAATCGGTAATAAGTGTAATATGTATTATTTGAATCCAATAGCAAAGTCGTACTTTAATCAGTGAATATCCAGAGAGATTACGAATTCAACCATTATTAGTACATTGTTAGCAATCCTAGAAAGCAGTTAATTATATGGAAGACGAAATGGACTGCTTAATCATATCAACTAAATGTGAATTCTCTGTTTTAGATTTTATATTGGATAAGCAAGAATTAAAGTTACGACCCGGAGTGCCATCATGTAACTGGGTTCCATGCCTTCGCGGCAAAGTCCTAAAGGCCCAAAAGATCACCGGCCATGACAACACTTCTATTGCCACATCTTTTTTCCTCAATGCATGGATATTTTATTCAAAATATCCGTGACGGAAGGATGAGAAGGATCTAGGTGGAGCAGTTCATAATAGAAGCCAACTGCAGAATTGGTTTACAGCCGAGCCTTGAGTAGAGAAACAGTGAAGCCTCTCGCCATGGCGGAAGTCTCGACGATGGTCGCACTGGTGTTCACTACAATCGGAGTGGTGCTAGCTGTAGCCGTTTATCTCTGCAAGAAGATTCAGCGCGTCAAACGGGCTAGGTACTGAACAGAACTGAACTCATCTGAAGCTAAGGCAAAGCTACGAATGTCATAGACGAGCATAGTATACAAGTCAGAAGAGTAAAATGCGATTATCGAAAAAAAAATAGCCGGCCCTCTAGCTAGCTAACTTGTCGGACACCAATAAGGGTACATCACATAGGTTACGTCAACACATAACAACGATAACAGCAATAAGTATTGTAAGGATTTCCGAAATCCATCACGTAGTTAAAATTTTGTCTTTTCACAGGTTGCCTCTAATCACATTTTCATAACAGGTCAATTACATATAAGCACTTTTCATTGTGAGCTAATGTGAGAGTCCTTTTGGTACAAATGTTGGTTGGGTAGCGTCGTTCGCAATACCAGTAGATAGCTTGCAATATTATTTGCATATAGCTTAACTTCCCTGCACCTCCTTTCTCCTTTTGGTGATCTGATAAATATTTTGCCTATATCACAGGCAAGATGTGTAATAATAGTGATAATAGTAATGGTAACTATTAATCTAATAACTATCTTTTTAAGTAACTATCTATTAAGAGCATCTGAAGTGGTTAGCCAAGATCGATCTTTCTGAGTGATTATTCTAGAAAGGGAGAGGAGGGTTTTTGCCGGCAATGTTTCTATCTTAATGGTTATGACTATTGAAGCACTAGTCACTTTTTCTAAATATCCGCTTTTTCCTGCAGACGTCACGGCTGGAAGTACTCCCGGGTTCCAACGGCTCAAGGAACATGCGGCTCTACGTTAACAGGTGGCCAGTTGCAAGGATCAGGTAGCAGTGCTCCTTCAGGCGGCGGAACCAGTGTAGACGACGGAATAACAAATGGAACCATAGGGAGTAGTCTCGTTGGTTTTCAGCCGGGCCCTCAGTCTGAGACGGACTGCCTCGTCAGAGCCTCTTCGTCCGATGATGACGAATCAGAGACCTCCAATGACCAGCCCGCCACCATTCAGGTACACGTCGACAGCTATGTATGCAGCAGTTATGTAGAAAATCAGCCAATGCAAAAAATTAATAGAATAGATTTCAACGAATACCAAGCAAGGAATAAAAGCCTGTACTAAAGCCAGAAAACTATGGAAAGTATAAAGCTATGAATGCGGCAGGATCATTGCGAGTCGAGTGCCTTCTTTATTCATCCCTTAAATTCTGAATTGTCTCTCTTGCATATCATTGTTATAATTCCCGCATAGATGTCACGGATTTTTTTTCATAGGTGGAGACTGAAATGGTGAATAAAACGACTGTGGCCCCCAAGTCTGGGCGAAAGTTCGTCGAACAGGAGACGGACGAAGAACTTCTGCAGTGACCACCAGATGTAGCAGCAGAATCAGAGTTAATAGAGTGTTGTTGAAAATGGCACCGATGTACTACGTTGAAAACTCGAATGATGAAAAGTGTCTAGCTATAGCGAATTAAATAGAAGAGCATAGTATCAGCACAATGATCGTCATTACACTGATGATTGCATCAACTGACTAAACAGGTGATGTAATCTTAGCACTCTTGACTGGCGAGCGGTCGTTTAAATGTAAAGGCATCCAAGTAATATCTTTAGATATCTAATGCAGAAAAGGCTTTTTTCAAACAATCACTTTCTAAGAGCTTTTAAGTTGACCACGGACCACAAGCATCTACACATCGCAACGGTCAAATGGCTACCAGCCATTGCGGCAGAGTATACACGTAAAAATCCCACGTGGCCCAAAAAGTTCTTTGTTTCAATACGTGACTGTTTTACCTTCCATCAAACAAAGCAAAGCCTAATCTAAATACTGATCCATTCAGACTAAGTTCTAATACTAACGAAATTAGGAGATAGTTGAGATCTCAATGTGCATGTGATTCTAATTGGCCAGTGATTGATTAATAAGTCAGAACAAGTAAAAGCAATTTAGACGCCAAAGCAGCAAAAACCAAAGAAATGTTCCAAGCCGGCACGCACACTGTAGAAATAGAATGAAATGGAAATTCTATTAATAGCATTATTTCTTTCTAATAAAGAAGAAATACGTTTGACAGTCTATAGAGTTACCTCAATCGCTATAGAAATGTTAGGAATATCAACTCAATAAAAATAAATGCCCACGTACGAATAATTATCAAACTGTAGAACTTAGGAAGAACAAACACATACAATAGCCTAACTAGTGCGCCGGCGACATTCTGTGATTAATTCTGAGCAAACGTGGTGGTAGAATGTAAAAAGAGTTTCAAGCTAATTTAGTTTTTTAGGGAAAAACAGCTTGAAAACTTCTTTCCATTGTTGTCGCGTTTATGGTCTGGGTCGAGATCTGGTTAAGCCTCCAGAGAAATAATCTTTCCGGATCATAGGAACGGCCGCATCTCGAAATAACGTAATATATACGGTCGAAATAAAAGAGATTGAAACCATACAAAAATTTTGAGTAAATCAAATGCATTTTTAACGCGATGAAAGTTCGATAACATAGAAAACGACGTATGTCCGTTGTTACGTTATATCAATTTACTGATTCAAAAAAATGCCGCGAATGTATCTATAATAATTTTTGAGTAAGTACAGACTTATATTTGCTTCCATTTAAACCAATAAATCAATAAATTTTTCATCAGACCTAACGGTTAACAAACGTTTATTGGTTATTTTGTTCGCTATCGTTAAGTGAATACGCTATACCTGCCACATGATTCATCTTTTGTAATCATCGGTTCTTCAGTAGGCTTAGACAAGCCTTTTGGCAGTCTTTTACTGACTGCCATATTACAACACTTTTCCAACATGTCATTGCCATAGTATAAGGTCAAAAGCACATTCCGATAACTCATAGTGAATAATAATAATATAATATTAGCCTTACTACATGTATATCGAAATGGAGGAAATATGGTCTCGGTCTGGATCGGTCTAACGGAAACAGAATATTCATTTAAGGTCAAACCTTTACGTTTATTATTATAATTCACTATGAGTTATATATTAAGGAAAAACAAAGCGCGATATCTATAGTATCAGGAAAAATGCAGCTAATCATCTGTAATAGACATATTCTAACAACGAAAAGAAAACTAAAATTGATTACTCATCCTTTATTAGTTAAAATGCGCCCTGAACTTGAGCTTGTGTATGGCAGAGTGCAGTTAGTTCTGAAACAGTCTGAAACAGCCGAGGTTGAATTTTCATTGAAAGAATATGTATTAGGGGGAAAAACTTAAAATCCGCGTTGCAGACGGGCGAATAATAGAATAAAACGAACGGAGACCTTACGATAACAAACAATAGGTGATGAAGAAGCGTGCGCTTATGAAAGGATGCTGTAGCCAACAGTTTCCAGAATGACGAGGGTGGTAATACAATTTATGTTTTCCAGTTCATTCGGGTAAAATATTCTTGTTAAATGAACCCAAAATAAGTATAAGAAATAATAAATTAATAATTTTAATACTTAGCAACGCGTCTTTTATATATAATGATATTGTGAGCTAATAGATTACTCTTAAAGGTAAGTTTATTTTATATAACGTTTTGTATTATGACCTATGTGTTATAATAAATCATTACTATGTGAACTGAGAGAAACTGAGAACAACTTATAAAGTATGGTAAACTTTTCATATAGATAGAGAGAACCGTAGTCATCGGTTACATGCATCGATTACTAGCTAAAATAAATTCGTAAGTTTAGTGTGTGCTAGAATATGCAAGGTAAACATTTGGACGAACATCTATCCAAAGTTAAAGAAATGATTTTAGGACGATATTATATTAGAATTCTCTGGCATTGTTTTCATATTTATGTGTGTGTTTGAATATGACTACTATAATCTACTATGATCCTTTAAGATGTCTCAGCGCATAACCCAATACCTAGATTTATGTCGTGTTTATAATCCATTAATATTCCACATATTCACATAGGTACTATTGATGGTACAAGATGAAGAAGGATGGCTTATTTCTTCTTTCGCGCATTATTTAAATTAACGTAAGTATCTTACCCTATTAAATATATATATATGGAAACAGAGCATTAAAGTTAATTTTTGAACCGACAAAAGTCTCAGCATCTAGTTCAGACTATTTGTCAATAGTTCCTTATATGTTTATATAGTCTGATTCTAGGGAAGAGCTGAAGTGATTATTATGCATCACTATTGGTGCATAAATTTTATTGGAAAACTTCGATTTGTGACATTTTATTTAAACATTTTACACTTGTGCAACAAATGAAAACTGAATCCTGCATAAAGGATAGAATAAAAAAACAAGTTGCTTTATTTTGAGTAGCAAGTTTAGTTGTTGTTGTTCGTTTTAGCAATTGTTTAGCAATGTTTAGTTTAGCAAGAGTCGCAATCTATTGATACCGGAAATAGGTGGCTATTTGGATCCGGCGAGACCCTCAATGATTGCCACAAATTACAGCATAACTTTAGATGAGACAAAGTTTTCAATATCATAAACAAAATATTGTTCAACATTAAAAGATTGTCTACATCTGCGATAATATAAGTCGGATACATAATACATAAATAATAATTTTTATTCTATAGCTAACCATGCTTTAAGTAAGTACAAGGTTTGCGATATATTCATTTAAGTCCAATCAGTACTCCACTAGTCTGCGCTTTATGCTGCTGATATAACTAACCATGTTTCCATTGCACTATCACAGAGACGTCAATAGTTCGAGTTTTTGTTTGGCACTGTCCCCGAGTATTGAGATTTTGTGCTATCACTTACATAAGTAATAGCCTCATACATATATCGACCTTCTAAGAGATTTTTCGGTCCCGCCTTGAACTTTTCATATAGTATAGTGGGCAATTTGCTTACAGCTCACTCATTGTATCTTCATTATATGACACATTGACTCTTCGGATCTCTTTTTGCGATGATCAATTCATATACTGTGCGCACTCACTTCCTAAACAGAAACTAGAACAGAAAACAGAGCAGAGAAAACATTTGCGTAATAAATATTTACATGAAAATAAATCTACATAATTGAATACTAAAGAATTCACTACAAAATGATGGTGTTTGAGAAAGAAACCATTTGTATCGTTCATATGTATCGTTCACGCATGCGCCTACGCGCCCTCTACCGGCAACAAAAGAGAACAGGAAACAAATTTTGGCGCTAAATATGGCGGTTGGCGCGTAAACAACTAAGGTTTCCAACAGATTATAACTTAGCTGAGAACGATCGAGAAGCATTTATCTTCTTATATAGAGAAGTTAGTAAGTTGTCTTTTTTCTTTTTTTTAATGAATTTCACATTTTGATAGACAGCATGCCATCCATGCATGTATGTCAATTCATTAGTCTACAAACACAAACCATCGTACCTCCTCAATGAGCAACTAATAGCCCCAAAAAAGAACATGGTCTAAATTTTAGCCCATTAAAGTTGTGTTCCCATACTATAGTACAGACAATTTATATACAAACCAAGTCGATCTCCAGCTCACTTTAGAAGCTGCATCTCTTTTAATTATCCATATAAAGAATAGAAGTCTGTATTTCGCCTGCTAAGTATGTGATTCGTTATTTCTTTGCAGTTATGTCGTCTCCCAGGTCATCACAGGGACGCCAGGGCGGTCCTCGCACCCGTAAGTGGATTTCAATGATTTTTCTACCATAAAATTTGGTGGGTCGTAGTTTGTTACAATATCAACGATGTTCACTTAGTTTACTTAGTAGACCATTTCAAGTTTACGGGTGTATTGGTTCAGTTACATCTTTATGGGTAAGTAGATGTATTGCGTCTACCTTTGGAAGAAAATAATTGATATCTGTGGAAAACACCTTATGCAATTGTGATGGCAAATCTAAATGCAAGACCGGTTTCGTTAATAGAAAAAAAAGGTTAAACAAAAAAAGAAAAAAGTTTTGAAGGGTGTTTATTGGCCGATATTTGTGATCATTTTAAGTTACTTTCAAACAGCGGGTATACGAATATTTGGCTGTTAATGAATGTATAAATGTCATCTTTTACGAGTGCATCTCCCAGAATAACTGAAATTTTCTAAAGCAGCTATAATGAAGTATCTTCCTCAATGAAACATGCCGCCCTAGGTACAACGGTAATCGCCCATACGATTTGGTGACGATTATACTACTGTGTTCTTGCAGCTTCGACTCGATCTCCAGGACCTTCTCGACAGCGGGGTACTCCGTCACGAGGAACTCCGTCTCGAAGACGGTTAGACGCGCAAGCACCGCCTTCGTCGGGGGCGTCTGGATTGTCTGAGGCGGCCTCCTCTGAGCTGGCGCATCCGCTGTCGCCAAATGTCATCCCACCGTCATCGCCTTTCGTGAGACATGGCATTTTCACTGACCTCGACCTCAGTTCACCCCTGAATTATGGCACACCAAGTTCGGCACTCACTCCTGCCGGTTCGTCGAGTCAGAGAGGTTAGTCAGATGACCTATGTTACTTGTCACACTTTCATAGAACAGCTAAATTATAGTAATGATTCGAAAATCGCTAATAATAACCCATGATGTATCTTTAAAGACGTTTAGCATTTTGAAAGGGCTGTTTTGTTTACGCTTTCCTTTGATCTAGTTAACAACACTTATAATGGAAAAGAATGTTGTATAGAACACACCTGCTTCTAAATTATTCTATTGCATTGATCTGCGAAAAATAGCTCAATTCCTTTTTGATGTCTACTGGCAGGCCAAATTCGCCAGCGTAGTGATCTACATAATGATCGCTATTTGCGTCAGGTTGAGATAGGAGCTGCTGCACCAAGCTCAGACGTTCGTGCCGACCAAATGGAAGCTGACGCCGCCTCCTCTTCCGAGGCAGGGCCCCAGATCGTTGTATGGGGCACCGACGTCTGTGTTCCTGTTTGCAAAGCAAAGTTCCGCAACTTCCTGCTCACCTTCGTTGAGGAGAATTTAGACAGGGATGAACAATCTGAAGGTATCGACCCAACGAAGCCGTATTATTTACAAAAGCTGGAGGAGTTGCATGTGCTCGAGGTACGACAACGAGACATCCCATTTCTGTTACGCCTAAATCTATGCACGCTTAACCATATCGATCGTGTTAAAGAAATTAGATGCAAACATTATTTATGTAAAAAGTTCCTTTTGGCTTATTCGCGAAAGAGTTTTCCACTTAAATGGCTATAGGCATTTTTCATGAATGGAGTACCTGTATTGCACAACATTTCCATGTACGACCGTTTCGAATTCTGTCCCTTGTTAAACCAACAACATACGGTAGCGCTACAATTGAAGATTTCGTCGTCAAGCCTAGTGACATGTTTAACGAACACATACACACACTCGGTTATGACACGTATACAAAAAAACAAAAAAAAGGTTTTTTAGCAACACTTCCCAGAATCTGGCTTTAAGTTATTAAAAAATATCATAATCGCTGTTGAAACGATCACAGTAAAGAAAAATAAAAAGAGGAAAACAGAAGAATCTTTAAAATGAATTATTTATTGTTTTCAGGAGCAATATCTACATGTGAATTGCGCTCATTTGGCGAAGGCTGAACCGGATCTGGCTCGCCAATTAAAGTGTTATCCCCAGGATATGCTACCAACGATGGACATGGCCTTGTCTGAGCTTTTCAACGAAAAATTCCCTGATAATAATGTCGATGTCGTGCAGGTATGGCGTAGTGTAAAAGGGTAAAGATTATGTTATTAAATATCGCAATCATCCTAATCAAAGGGTACGCATTAGCTTCCGTTGGTTAGAGTACCTATCATTAAATATAAGCTACTGTCCAAACGTCACATCGAATTAAGCTAAAACAACAATAAAATAAAATCTTCTAATTTAAACAGTGATAGCTTGTGCAGAAACGCAGATAAAAGTTCTAAAGACTTGGCTAATCACTCACGTTGGTTGTGCTATTTTGTTATTTATTTTACTTTAATTGACAAATAGGTCCGTCCCTACAACGGTGAAATTACGAAATGTATGCGTTCACTGAACCCCGAAGACATCGACCAATTAGTAACCATCGCTGGGATGACCATCCGGGCGTCGAATATCATTCCCGAAATGCGTCAAGCTTTCTTCAAATGCACGCTATGCTCGTTTACCGAAAGCGTGCACATCGTGCGTGGCAGTATTCAAGAACCAACTACATGTCGCCACTGCTCGACAAAGTACAGCTTTTCTCTGGTGCACAACAGGTGTGCCTTTATTGACAAGCAAATGATTAAGCTGCAGGAAGATCCAGCCGACATGCCCGCCGGACAAACCCCTCACACTGTGTGTTTGTATGCGCATGGTGATCTCGTCGACTCGGTACAGCCTGGCGATCGTGTTACTGTAACAGGAATCTACCGCGCCGTACCAGTTAGACCCAACCCTAAGCAGCGATCCGTACGATCCGTATACAGAACACATATCGATGTTATTCATTTTAGAAGACTCGACAATAAACGTCTCCATGACGAAGCACAAGAGGGTAATATTCGTCTTGCCGAGGATCGTATAGCTACGCTGAAAGAATTGTCGACGAAACCAGATATTTATGATAGGTTGGCACGGGCAATTGCGCCAGGGATCTACGAGAACGAAGACATCAAAAAAGGATTGTTACTACAACTACTTGGAGGCACGAAAAAGAACTTTTCTGGTGAAGGTAAAGCAAACTTTCGCTCCGAAATCAACATCCTCCTTTGCGGAGACCCGGGAACGTCAAAATCTCAACTACTGCAATATGTCCACCATTTAGTGCCAAGGGGTCAGTATACGTCGGGTAAGGGATCGAGCGCTGTCGGTCTCACAGCTTATGTGACTAAGGATCCCGAGACACGGCAGATGATTTTACAAACGGGCGCGTTGGTTTTGTCAGACAATGGCATATGCTGTATTGATGAGTTCGACAAGATGAATGATACCACACGATCCATCCTGCACGAAGTTATGGAGCAGCAGACACTTTCAATAGCTAAAGCAGGAATTATTTGTCAGCTTAATGCGCGTACGTCTATTTTAGCCGCTGCCAACCCCGTTGACTCGCAATGGGCCAAGAATAAGACTATCATTGAAAACATCCAACTTCCACCGACACTATTGTCGAGGTTTGACCTAATCTTCCTCATGCTAGACCCCCAAGATCCGGCCTTCGATCGGCGCCTTGCACGTCACCTTGTTTCTCTTTACCATAAAACACCTGAGCAAAGTCAAGAGACCCAGATGGAAATGGATATTCTCAAAGAGTACATTGCATACGCTAAAGCTACCTGCCATCCAAAGATTAGCGAAGAAGCCGGGCAAATGCTAATTGACGCCTATGTCGACATGCGTCGAATCGGCAATCGTAAAGGTCAAGTTTCTGCCTATCCTCGTCAGCTCGAAAGTCTTATTAGACTCGCAGAGGCTCATGCTAAGGTACGACTTGCTAATTCCGTCCAACCTGAGGACGTAGAAGAAGCTAAGCGGTTACACCGAGAGGCCCTTAAACAATCCGCTGTAGATCCATCCACAGGCAAAATTGACGTCGGCATTATTTCAACCGGTATGTCGGTTGCTGGCCGCCAGCGTAAGATTGAAATTGCTAACGCACTCAAAAAACATCTTGAAGCCAAAAGTGCTCAAACCCATAACTACAACAAGATTCTTCAGGAGTTTAAGGAGAATGGGCAATATCAGATAACCAGAGAGCTATTTGAAGATGTCATGAAAGAACTGCAGGATCAAGGATATCTCATCCTGCAAGGCAAGACAACGATTCGCATCTGTTAAAAGGAATCAGACAGACAATAAGCCAATAACGGATTTGGGAGGTTGCTGTAAGTAATCGGCGAAGTACAAGGAGGATATCTATGTACATATAGCATATGAACCCGCACAGATAAATACAGGCATGCTTATATTTTTAATTCGCCTAAATCAATTAATTATATACATGCATATTATCATAAATAAATATGGTATGACTTTATTTCCACTTTATTCTTTCTTATGTAACTTAAGATAAGCAGGCAGCAGGTAGACACCAGATCTATTAAAAGTAGAGTGTAGCACTCTACCTCATTTGCGCTGCAATAACTCACATATCAAAAATTAACTCCGCCAATTGCAAACGTCATTACTCCTTACAGTAAAATAGACAGATTTTCGTAATTCATTTCTTCAACAACAAGTGAAATGTTTACCATTCAGTTTTTCCAAAAAAAACTACTGTCAAATCTGCAGTACCACGTTTTTCGAAAAGAGTCTACTGGTAAATAGAGCGTTCGTTTATATCTGATTGCTTAAGGAAAATTCAACTACGCCTACTGCAATGAAGTTACACGTAACTTCATTTGTTCAGTCATTACGTGTAGTGACTGAACAAATTTTCTTCGAGCAGTAGTCTCGACTGAAAACTCTCTTCTAAAGAACGTTTCAGCGCTCGTATCTTGTTTATTTAATACATAGCTATAATATTTATATTTACTTTCAAAGCTGCATTTTTGCATCGACTAACTGACATAACGTCTGTACCTACTTCTTTCACGTTAGTAATTTATAATGCCGTTTTTTCAAGTGGCAACCTTAACAATCTTTATATACGTGTTCAGTGCTTCAGATTATTAGGTGCAATTAGTAATGTACAAGATAATGTATGTGCACATCGTAGGTATCACCAGTTAACTTGCCTTCGGCATCTGCCAATAGATTTGGACAGATTAACGAGATATATTGCACACTATCATTACGTACAGGCTACGACGACATATATTGCATACTATCATTACGTACAGGCTACGTCCGATAAACAAAGGGTCTATCTGCTAATCTACATCTATTAGCCTATACACGACACCAGATTCATGAACACACAATAATGCAGCCTACCTAAACGCCTAAACACGGTAGAAAGTCAGCATCTTGACACTGTGTTGCTAATCGTTCGGTGTTTTCTGCCTCGCCCGGATCCGTTGTTTCCGAAGCAGCGCGCGAACTGAAATGATCGGTCTCTACGCGTCATCAAGGAACGCAGCACAAGCTAACCTACCATTGTGGCTGTGTTCATCAATTCTGAACAAAAGACTAAATGTATTGTAGATCTAAGAGGCCTGATGCAACGTTTGAAAGCATTACCAATGTGTATTGGTCAGCGCATATTAAAGACAAAAAAAAAGTGGCTGCAACGTCATCTGTATCTCCGAATAAAAGTCATTCAGTAGTAGCTATCATTATTATTCTTAAGGACTAATGCACACCTAACAAATACATAAAATTTAAGCAAGGTCGATATTTTACCCCTTCAAATTCGCGAATTCTATTCATTTTAAAACGGTATACAGATTCTTTTTACAAATGTATCGCATGTCGCAAGTATGCATCAACTGGTCAAAAAATGTCCCTACTTACTCCTGTTTCCCTAATGTAATTAAGGTTAAATTGTTAACTGCAACACTGCATATGTTTACTAATGGAAATTCTCCACAGAAATTAACATCTAACATATCAAAATTGACAAGATGTACCGCCACTACCACTACCAGATGAAGCTGGACCGCTATTCATTCTTTTAGTAAACGATAGAACCGCTCAAGTCTCTACAACCAGAAAAAGTAGTGACACGTCGCAAGTTAGGAACTCAATTTACCAATTTCGACCTTTCTTGCATTCCAAGCATAATTGCTTTAAACGCATCGTATTCAACATATTTCACAGCTTGGAGAGGTGCACTGAGCTGAACCGAAAAACGCCCAACTCAAATACAGTCGAATTTCCAGGGGTCTAATCTCCCGGCTGTATATATCGCGATTTTCCAAAGGATCACTATGACACGATGTATTGAACATGCGCTCTTATAACATTAAACACTATTGTTTTTAGCAATCATATCATAGCTAACATATATTTTTTTAGATGTCCAGTATCTTTTTATATGGTTCATGTCGCCTAATTTATGTCAAAACTGATAGCAGTTGTCATAGCAGTCACCTAACTGATTCGTCCTGGCCACTGCTTCTCTTTGTCTGTTAGAGGGACGTATCTCACACCCATTAACGACCTCTTTACAAGACTCCCGTCGGCATTCTTGTCGATCTGCAAAAGCTCCTGATGGTCATACTCACCCCCAACGGGGCAAACCTGAAAAACGAAACAAATTAAACTTGTACACAGAAAGATAACACATACCCTTCCTGAAATATTCCAATAAATTTATGATTATTTATAGTATGTTTTTTGTTATATAGGTTAGTTAAGGCTTAAGAAAAAATGGCGGGTCGATTTTTTTTGTCACCATACATGACTGTGAAAGATGGTGCTTCATTACAGATTTCTAACTTAGTCAGTCTTTTAAGCCGACGGATCGACCGTGCACAAAATAATATACAGTGTCTCTATGATCTAGTGCACGTTCGTCAAAAATTTAGAAACACCACATACCGATACTAGAGTGTGGTCGCAACTGAAGTACAAATAGACAAGATCATACATAGGAGGGAGGGGGCGGGTATGTCTTACCAGGCGTCCGCCGGGTTTTAGTTGATCAATGAGTTCTGTTGGAAGTGTATCTGCTGCTGCTCCGACATGTATGATGTCGTATGGGGCATCTTCCGCGTAGCCCTTTCTGCCATCGCCAACTGCAAGTCAAAAAACATCATTTTGGAGTAGAACAGAAAACCAATTATATTAAACCAATTTCAGTCAAATGAAAAATAATTAGTCGATAACTCTAAATTACCTACCGATCAGTTTGAGTTGGCATGAATCCAACAATTTGCTGTTGTTTTTTTTCACATTTCTAATCGACATTTCCACAAGTTCTGGTATATGATCGATGCCAACGGCCCGTCCACTAGGGCCTACCATAATGGCCATGCACGTCGTCAAGTAGCCTGAACCTGAACCAACATCGAGGGCCCGAGATCCTTCAACCAACTTGTCCGCGAGCGCTTCCAAAGCATACGCATGCTGGAATGTACATTTTATCATAACAATTGTTGTGTAATAGATGTCACCCTTTACAGTTACCCGTTATCGTTACCGTAATATACACAAGCTACTCAAATGCGAACAAAACAAAAAAAAAAAGAGCTACACAATTATTTTATCACTGCATATGCGTCCATATGGCGCACAGCAATAATACCGGCTAATAATTAGAACAAGCTAACTATTAGGTAACACCAATTGCAAATATTGCGTACACGTTACGGCCTGTATATTGCCCTAATTCAAAAGAAAGGCGTTGTCTGGTTCTGGTCTGAGACCTCCTAGCATCAACACCTCTCAATAAAGGCTATTTTCTACAGCATGTTGAATTTGAATATTTTACGGGTATAAATGGGTTATTTTTTGGGAAGTACTTCGGTTTGGATTAATTTTGGAGAAGTACTTTGTTTGTGACACGTGTATTGACACTGAAGGTTTGAACCTTTCATGGCCAACTGTAATACTTGAATATTTCAAACCATATGCGGTGCGCTAATTGTGACAGCATATCCAATGCTCTGGGGGGCATCATCGTATGAAGTTCCGGTATTCACGCAGAAGTCTCCGCGATCCACTCGTTTCATGACATCGGCCACTCGGGCTGTTGTGACGACCTGGTTTTCTTCAGGACAAAGAAAAACACATTAATGATCAACGAACCACTCTATCACGAGAATTGTACAAATATGACGTTTAGAGCATATGTGTTAAATTAAATGTGTTAAAAATGAGACCTTCGAATATACCATCAAAGGCTCAAAACAGAACTAAATCTAATAATGATAATATGCATACCATGCGAATGTTCTTTTTTAATACTCTTAAAAATCACTTCTTTTCGACTGATAATGATCGACTTATGTACTCACTACAATTAAGTCGACTTCGAATTTAAGTCTGTTTATATCTTTTCATAGTTTTTTGCGTAAACGACTGTATATTGTCACAATAATGAAAGAATAACTTTAACTAAAGTTAATGTGCATGAAGCAACACATTTCCGCGCTATGCGAAATGTACTACTCATGTTCATCAAGAAAATTATACTGTACATACTGTACAAGTTGTCGACGAGTTCTTCGTTCGATTTTCCGTGGCATCTCCAAGCCATCCTGCCACTTGGCCTGGCCTGGATTCTGTAGTTTAAATAGTCACAAATATCACATGCAACTGCATAAGAACCACGTCCGTGTTACCAGATCTGAGTAATGTTTCTTTTCACCTACATCTGGTGGGATAAAACTTAAAACTTTAATTGCAACTTAAGAACCTATCAAAACGGCGATACCGATCTCCTTCACCATTTCCAAATCTGTAATATCAAGAAGCCTGTATCTAAAACGAGAATGACTAACAACCAGTGCACCCAATAGGACTACATAAAAGACTGTTCTCATATGTAGTACGATGTAAGTATATTCCATACAGTCATCTCGTATGTGCTGTTTCGATTATCAGTCATATTCGTTCCCATTGTGAACCCGGCTAAGCAAAATCAGCTGATCAGCTGGCCAGACAAAGACTCTTCAAACAGGCAGCACAGTTGATTCTGCGTAGATAGCTTATTTTCCAATGAACACAGACTTAGAAAGAAAAATTAAACGTTGACCCCATTCAATGAAAAGAGATTCGGTGAATTATCTGTACTGCCATTATAATGTCTTCACGGAAAGAGCAGCTCTCCTGAAATAATTTTCTTCGTAGTGCTCTACCTACATTGAAAAAGGCCACGCAAACTGTAAAAGACTCGTAGTTAATATGCGAAAAGAGTACGACTCTTACGAAAATTCGTTTTAGATATTAAAGAGAACTACAGAAGTTACCCTTATATAAAACAAATCGTACTGACATTTACCTCTCGACTGCTATCTCTATCTAATTACTCACAATTTCGCTAAAAACCTTCTTAGTCGTAGAGCCAGTGCGTACACGAAATTTGATCGTCTGCTACGGTTTATCAATACCAACAATTGTTATGTTTCGCATGATCTAAGGTCCGGTGCGCTGAAGAGTGGTACTTTATACACAAAATAACTTTGTGGGTTCATTTTATTTGATCTGTTGTGATGTTAAAAAGCTACATTATTCAAGCTAGGATAAAATTTATGATGAACGGTATCAATAATTGAATAACACTGCTGCTGTTGTGATGTAGACTATTCATTCTATTGAGAATGTATTAGCACTGCGCGCTTAAATGCTTCTACTCGGTTAATGGCCTCTTATCCAACAAATCATGACCACTACGTTCAACGTATATCGCTAAATTAGACTATCGTAGAATTGCCGTCCTCTTACAATAACGACCACTCATCTTATATGACTTGGATGTGAATGTATTCAATTCTTGTTACGAACTTTTTCAGACGAAAGCGGTCAGCTCTTTAAAGAGATGCGCCTTTCACACATTCTTTTGACTGCATCAAAGTTGCCGAAAGACTATGCAAACCTACCAAAAAGTTATGTGAAAAGGGCTATGGCACAGGTGGAATGGCGCACCCCGAATGGACGCCAGTTCAGGAGAGCGGTAAATCTAAAAAAAATAAGCTGTTTGAAAATGGCTAATCCTTTATGTAGTTCGCTGAGTCTGGTATTATACGGAGTTTTCTTTTTCCATAAAAATGTCTTATGTGAACATCTAATCTCTCTAGTGCTTGTTCAAATATTACTTTTAGATTTACTCTTCATTTGGAAATAACTATTATTTACAGTATTCTTATCATTTATGATAGATATTCAACCTGCCCTTTTCGAAATAAAGTATAAATTACAATTAGGCCGACTTAGCTTAAAGTTATTTGCTTTATTACTTATTTCCAATGACCAGCACAAGTGTTCTTGTTATAGAGCCTAAGTAAAGTCTATTAACCGAATAAGTATAAGTCATAGGTTTAACTAACTAAAAACTAACTAAAAGAAGCATAATATAGATGCAGATTACCTTTGAGCTGACGAGACCCATTAGGATGACATATGTACGTATCTACAGTCTGTTGAATTGTTCTCTATCTATTCATTATTATCCTTGAAATGAGTGAAATTAAACCAAAGTTTAAATAGTATTGAAC
Organism: Varroa destructor; assembly: GCF_002443255.2. Classification (NCBI taxonomy): domain Eukaryota; kingdom Metazoa; phylum Arthropoda; class Arachnida; order Mesostigmata; family Varroidae; genus Varroa; species Varroa destructor. The sequence continues at coordinate 56,047,920 of NW_019211456.1, read as the reverse complement.
GTAATGGTTGTAAGATTTTTTTATTTAAGTTGCACAATCCAAAGTACATTGTAAAGGCTTAGGGCAATTGATTCTGGAAATTTAAGAAATTATACTTTTGTACCTATCGTTAAAGTATATCACAACGATTCATATGTTTTTTGTGCTTTGTTCCATTTGTAATACGACTGTGAAATCGATTATATTTCGATTCAAATCGAATTCAGATGCTGATTATATAAATTTTGTCATGAATCTTGTTCATCTTGCGTTCGATAGGTGGTTCAAAAACCATGGTGGGCTTTTCGATACACGATGAATCGACCGTGGACAAATGAGTTCATGACTGATAATCCACCTGGCGTAGCTGCCCGGCCCATCCCCGTTCAAGTGATGAAACGCACATTTTTCCGAGGAGACCGAGTAGAAGTGATGGTCGGTGATGATAAGGGCAAGCAGGTTCGTGGAATCATTTTAATCAAGCCAGTTAAATACAATAGACCTCGTTTTATTGCCATTGTTATATCCTGTTTCATTTCGTTCTCATTCCTTAGGCTGACAAGTTTTTTAACTCGTGCTGATTACGACGTATGATAAAAACAAAAAAAACGAAACGAAGTACAAATCGGACTTATAGGTTAATTTCAGATTACATATTTATATTTGTCATTTAGATAACTGTGCCAATAAACTATGGATAGCAATACCGATGCAACAATGACATAGAAATCCTAGTTTAGTGCTACTCATATCAATGGTATCCTTGACCTTACTGCAAATTATAGCTAACGTGACCTAAAGTGAAATAAGTGATACTGCCTTCATATTCATGGCTTTACTGCTATTGGTGGCATTATTTCCGCAGGGCACGGTCAATTATATTGTGCCTGAGCGCAACTGGGTGACGGTTGAAGGTTTAAACACAGAATTGAAAGAGGAGCCTCGAGGGATGGGTAAAGTACAGTACAGAAGAGAGGAGTTACCCCTTCTTATGGGAACCCAGGTAATATTAATGAGGATCAGTGAAACTTATAAAGTAAATATAAATGAAGTAGTTCGTAAACCAAGTTTGATGGCTGATCTGAGACAATTTCTTCTGATGTCACGTTGTAGTTTACTTTTTATAATAACTGGTTTCAACTTAATGAATATACTAGCATTGAAACAGCTAGATGGCATTTTCAATTTTTCGTTTAAAATATGCGATTCTCCCCTTTTGAGTAGAAAGTATGATACTATTGGTGAATCCCTCTCTCGGGTAAGTTCCTTTACCAACGAGAACCAAACTTGTGAAATGAGAACTGTTTCTATCTAGTGCAGTCCTAACATTTACTTTCTGATGGATTATGACCCAAATCATATTAATGATTCCTGAGAAAGAATATTAATAAAATTTATATTGAACAAAAAAGATTAGGTTTTATTGCCTGATAACAGGAAACAGTGCGTTTTGTTGTCAAAGAGATGTGATGTGAAGGATTGGTATATATGCGACTAGTCTTTAATTTAATACTAAACATGACATAAAACATGTTAATGGAGCCGTATTTCATCTGTACTAGCTTTTGCGGCGTTTATGTTTACTCGCGACATCTGTCCTTTGCTACGTTACCAGATGCTCCTATTTATAAGAAAAAAAGTTGTTATAGAGTATATATATATATATATATATATATATTCTGTGTTTGAATAAAACACCGATTAAGGCATAGTTTCGCAGGTTTCGAATAATTTTTTATCGATTTTATTTAGCTATGTTGTGATCTACATATGATATCATAGTAAGTCAGTTAACACAATGTTTAGCATTTTACGTTTACGAGGTAAGATGCACGAAAAGTAGATCAACACCGAGACTCTGCAGTGGCTCATATGCACACTACAAAGGTGAAACTTTCTCGTAGCAGAAACGAATGCTTTATAGCATGTTTATTTATATACTCGAAGCAATGCTTAACAGGATTGCCGGACGTGGAACTCGAAACCATTTTAGCATATTCATTTAATTTCTATGGAATGTTTAGATTAGGAAGCAGCTATCTCTAGGATTTTTAGTGTGTAAAATAATTGTTATATTTTGCAGGTTAAACTGGTAGATCCTGTCGATGAGAAAGCTACAGATGTGGAATGGAGGTACACGGAATCCGGTGAGAGAGTGCGAGTTTCCGTACGAACGGGTCGCATTATTCCCATTCCGTTAACAGCATACGAGACTATAGACTACAAAAGCAGGGCTACCTACGTGGACAAGGCAAAGGACACATCCGCTACTGAACTAGAAAAAATTACATTTGTTCCGAAGTTAGCTACGTTCGAGATGGACATCATGGAACAGCATGGCATCCAGGATGACCGTGTACCACACCGAACTTTCTGGTATTAGAATCATAAAGAAAAAAATATGTATGTTCTTATGACCTAACTATAGCAACTTCTAAACAATCGTGAAACCATAAGTTTTGTCTACCAGAAAGTATTTTCTTAAAATAAATGTAAACTTTTTAGTTCAAAATATGAATGTTTTTTTGTTTTTCATTGCCATCCAAAGACATCAAATCATCCAAGAGTTGACAGTAATTACGACAGAAATTAACAAAGATATTAATTTCAACCTGTTATAAAGAGTTTTCAGTTAACAGGTATGCGAAATATTAGGTTGGAACGTCAATAATTTAGATCTGTTCTTCATTTGTCCCTTTTACGTCGCCATTCGGCAAGAGTACTCTTACTTTTTCTTGATTGTTTCGCCTCAGTCCGTTTAAAATTTTTCTGTCTACTCTTTGAGTCCTTAAGCAGTAGACGGAATTCATATAGAGTTTCAAGGGTATTGGCTTTAGACGTCACTGGGATACAAAATTCACAATGATGAAGGTTTTAAGACACCTTTATCGAGTTCTTTTATACTAAATCCAAAAATTTTTCGAGATAAACAAATTTCTTGAGAGCTGGGAGAGGACTGTGGAATCTGTCGGCCGATACATGATAGGTTGGTTCGGGTAAAGCACCTCGTTTTTTGTTAGGTGAAAGAAAATGAAATTTGGTTTCAGCCTAGTATAGTACATACACATGTCTGATATATGTTTATATCTATCAAATGACTTTTGCGCCATCCTGTATGTATCTACACACTATGATTATTAGCATTGGTGGTGTCTGTCTGATATGATACCTATATTTGAAATTGCTTTTTTTAGGGAAGGGGTTTGCTTGTTATTTGCTAAAGCTGTGACGTGTGCTAGTTTTTTGGACGAATCTTTATTCTCCTGATAGAATGATATTATTTTTTAAAAGTGAGTTCATGCAGGGGGCCAATCTTGGTACCAACCAAGCGCTCGCGATTAGATGAGTTCAAACAACCTCATGCTAAGTTTTCCTAAGTTTACGTTTTCACACTGAAAAGTGGGGCAATGCTGGATGCCATGTCGCGATTTTCTGAATAATCAAAATGAGGCATCAAGTGGTCCCCATAAAAGTTTGACTAACAAACATAGTCAAATACACTTAAGCTATGCGCAGTATTAAATATAAAGAACAAAGTTAAGCATATAAACCTAGTTTTTAGAGAAATCGAAGGAATCGTGATTGTTAACACCTGTATCATCACTACCTTCATACCACCATCTTAAAATAACTAGAGAATATTTTCGACGTATTTCAAGAATATTGCGTCAGCGTATCTGCCTCGAACAGTTTCAAATGCGTTTGATGTGACTACATTTTAGGTGCTTGGCGCTGGCAAAGCGCCGGCCCACGCCTTTCTGCTAATATAAATTTTCTTTCTAATAATTAATTGCTACGTTACATCAACTTTAGAAGTCAGTGGAGTTGGCTTCCAATAACTGACTCGTTTTGTAGAAGGCATTCAAAATACGAAAGAAAAGCTACAGAAATCGCAAAGATGTGCTTGAGGTAGTACTAATAATTCTTTAAGCACCCAATGAAAAATTCTGCTCTTTCGTGGTGCACTAACACAAACTTTTTAAAAAAAATTTTTTCTGGTTTAAATTTTATGGATTAGCTGTACTGCATGTCTTGCAGATAGCTTTAACAATTTTCATTAATGCGCGTACGTTTGGTATGAATGTTTCGAGTTTCACGTTCAGCACCTTCACTGGGTCGGAAGCCTTTATTGGGCATTCCATCAGACGGCTGACCTTCGGATTCGAACTAAAACTACCACGTGTCGTAATATTAGCAGGTGACTACTTTACCCACTAAGCAATCACGGGAGTGCGTAAGCTTGGCCTGACGAAAAAAAACTATCCTAAAAAAAAGCATGTATCTGAAGCACTACCATGCGGGAGCGCAGCATACCGGAAACTGCTGTTGAGCGGGGCTATCATATGTAGATGCAGTATTTCTTATTTCCAAAGGACAGTAGCTTGGAGCGATTGAGAATTTAGATTTCCAGTGAATGTTTTCAAGTTTAGGTTAACAATGCAATAGTAAAAAAGTCATGATCTAGCTTATTTGGAAATGCTGCCACTTTTAGTTGGGCGTTTTTAAACAATTAAAGGGAATCTTAGCAGTGACGCTTGCAAAACCCACAAAAATAAGCTTTGAATAAATCGTTTTCAAAGGGCCCAGGAAAGTAATAGCTCAGTGAGGACGAATAGTCAGTAAAAAAGCCAACGTAGTTTCTGCCGATCTGATTAGAACCACCTGGATATACTAAGCATGTTGAGCGACGGCAATAACTCCGCCGGGTCTCGTTATGTAAAATGTTTGGTATGATTGTGTGCACCTTTATGTGCATACACGTGTCTAATTAATGTTAAGATTTCTATTTGGTGCCGCTATTCAAACCGTTAAGTGCAGCAATATTCTCATACTCAACGGCGTACGTAAAAATGTAAATACCACATTACTACAATTATTGCTTTATTATTATTCATAAAAATCATAGGACCATCTTTCATGTAAAATAGCCTACTTTTTCCTACTTTGTGAATCAAATAGATGGTCCTACCGACCATCTGTTTGATTCACAAAGTTTCGTTGATTGAATAGGTTCTGGCAGTTGAAAGACATTCAACTTATGACTAATTAGAGATATTCGCTCAGGTACGTACTCGTGTTCGTTCAGTGAACACCGGACTGCCCGAAAATTGTCGTAAAATATGGTAATTAACCTTGACGGCTCTTTGAAAATGTCCAGTATAACTTCTTAGTTAATATTACATCTGTAGAGTTCCATATTCCAAAAGTAGCCTAAACAACCGAATCTATTTTGACTTATATCCGTCGATCTTTTCTAGCATCTCAGGCACAGCCTTAAAGAGGTCCGCCACTAGTCCAATGTCTGCCACTTGGAAGATAGGAGCCTCAGGATCCTTGTTAATCGCGACAATCGTTTTTGAGTCTTTCATGCCTATAAAAAAAAACAGTCACGTTTCTGCAATTTAGTAATATAAGGATGACTACAATTAACTAGGTTCTGACACCCTAATATACTGATTTAATCTAATATGCTGAATTATTTAGTTTATTGACTTGCCCCAGATGACACAGACATTTGGCTTAATAGTATTAACTTAAGGCTATCTATTACACATACCAGCCAGATGCTGAATAGCTCCGGAAATTCCGATAGCCACATAAAGTTCAGGCGCAACAATTTTTCCGGTCTGGCCAACCTGTAGGTCATTTGGAACGAAACCTGCATCCACAGCAGCGCGAGACGCTCCGACAGCAGCTCCAATTTTATCAGCGAGATCATAGAGCATTTTGAAGTTGTCACCTGACTTCATACCTCGGCCTCCTGAAATGACCTTCTTAGCCGACGACAATTCTGGCCGCTCTGATTTGCTGATCTCGGATTTGACATACGTTGAAATGTCTTCCTTTACACTTTCAGCCTTAGGAGCGACTTCGGGCACGCTGTTGCCTCCCATGCTGACAGCATCAAATGACGATGCTCGCACCGTGAGAATTTTCACGGAATCAGCCGCCTGTAGCGTCTGAATCGCATTACCGGCATAGATAGGCCGTACAAAGGTGTCCTCTGATTTAATATCCAGAACATCCGAGATGGGCGACACGTCCAGCTTTGCTGCAACGCGCGGCAGCACGTTTTTAGCGAACGCTGTCGAAGGACCTATTATGTGTGTAAAATTAAATTGCTTTTGAGACGCTAGGATGACAGGCGCCACGCGCTCTGGCAACAGGCCTTCAAGTGATGCATCGTCAGCCACTAAGAGTTTTTTAACACCCTCAGCTTTACCTACTTCAGTAGCTACGCCAGAGACATCCTGCAATAAATGGAAAGACACAGGTTCTTACTTCATATTCGTAAGCATGTGGACCTGGTTTGAAAATAAACCCGCGAAATGCAGACTTAGCAAGCACAGCGTTTTTGTTGAATAGGAGCTTATTGATTTAATTCTCATTTTTAGACTGTTATGACGATTTTCTAGGCGTTTTATATGACAAAAAAAAATTGAAACGTCTAGTTATATTCGAGTTTCAGTTCTTATATTATTTTGGTTTTGGCTGTCGCTGCACTTAAATGCTCAAAGATTCAGCGTTTCAAGTGCTTGTATGCAGAAAACCTTATGTAGACGCCTATATATATATATATATATATATATAGGTTTTTGAAAATATAGCCACCTTTTCTATGTAAACCGAATCATGAAATGATAAAAAATAGGGTCATCGCACTCAGAAGAAAGCTTTAGGTATTTTATCGTAAAACAAATTATCAAGTAGGGGGCCACACCAGTTGTCATAACGTGCCATAACGTAACATAAACGTATATCCAGCAACCATGACGACACGTTTCTACTTTGTAAGCCCGATATCCTATATTAAGTTATTAATTCTAGTACTATTCACGCAGAAGTCTGATTCTGTTGTAATTAGATCAACATGCCTTATTGGTTTAAATAAATGAAAGATTCGACCTGACATTTTTTTGAAACGCCCATTGGTGAGCTCCCAATTAGTAGGAAGAGCGGCTATAAAAGGCGCAAAACTGTGTCATTTCACGCCGTTTCCAGCAACCATTAGTTAATTTTATAATAACGTCGCTAATAATAAGGCCTACATATCCTTACGTAATTACTATCTTCATAGTGTTCAAGACTTTGTTTTTATGGTAAAAACTGCAGAGCTCAATGTTTTCCACCTCGCCAGCTATCTTTTTACGCTATTGCCCTGTATCGCGTGATCCACCAATGATCGCTGATTTCTTCAGCTAGATTGTTAGCTGTTTAAGTGCCAGCTGGCAACATCGGCATGTTGTTCTAAACGTATAAAATATATCAAAATTGGACATATAAGCTCGTGCGCGCCCACACAATTATAAATAAATTGAAGATAAAAACGTATATCTAAGCTGTTACCTTTCCGGCAACTAGAACGGTAACGTCTCCGCCGATCTTCCGAGAAGCAGCGATAGCATTGAGTGTAGCTGGAGCCAATTTGCCAGCCTGATGTTCAGCAAGGATAAGCGTGGATACACTCCTTGCCGCAGGACTTGCAAGTTGACGATGCGCTGACCCGATACGGCAAAATGCGTGCATTTTGTGCTATTTCTTATGCAGAGATGGACAGACGATGGCCTGCAGAAGTAATACATACAATAAGACTAGTGTAGGTTCGATAACAGTAGCTCGAGGCATTTCAAGAAATTGCGCGGGAAACATGAAAGCGCACTTTGGACTGTCGACTGTTGTGTCGCTTTTAGCAGTAGCAATGCTCGATGCCACGTCAAGTGATTGAAACCAGAACTAAGAATTGTTCTTTTTAGTAGAAACAAGTGATAGAAGTACCGTATTATACCTCACTACTGGTGTCTGTGGATAATAAATGCAGTCTTAGAAACAAACCTTGTTTAACTCTAAGCTTATATTTGATACTACAATGGTGGCTTCATTTGAACAAATTGTATTACTGCAATTATTATTGAACAACCGATTTATAGATGTGTCGTTGCAATTAATGCTTCGGTGGAATAGAAATCGGACCTTAGTTGTCGATTGGTACTATTATATGGAGCTTTCTTCATAAATTTGTATCTGTTTATTGAGTGGTTATTGTGAATGTTGACCGCAAATTAAGTGTCACAGTCACTTTGGGTGTCAAACTGTTTGTTTTTGACAGGTTTAATTGGTTGCCTCTTGTAAAAAATTCTGAAGATTTACTCTACCAATAAAGTAACGTCTCTATCTATCAGCACTGTCTCTATCAAGTATCAAGTACGATAACCCAAATAATGACGACAGATATTTTCGATGCTGCCGCATGAGACTATCTAGTAGTGTTATCTCCGTAGCGACCCTATAAATGAAATCCGCGCGAGACAATACTTTCAAATCTAAGAACCACCATATTCTACATAAACTAGATAAAAAAAATGGTTGATTTCTTTAATTTATGTCCTAAGTCGGCCAAAAAGCATTACTTTTGTAAGGCTTTCTCCACTTACCTGAATCTATTCCGAGGTCCTTCTCTTGATTACCAAACTAAATAAGCAGACGACACAGACATGCTAAATTAGCGGGCAGCAAATGTTTTGAATTAGTCCAAACTTTAATTCAGTATAATTTCAGAAGTTGTCCGGGAAATAGTTCTTTTCATTGTAATACATAAATAATTCTTGTTAGCAAGGAGGAGCTTACCATTATAAAAACAGGGATAACAGTTTGACTCGATGAGAGCTACATCGAATGTATAAAATCTTTATACTGCTGTTCCGATTTTAGCGGGCCTTTGCAGGAACTCGTGGACCTGTTTACCATGTTGCTGTAAATACCACCTGAGTTTCCTTTAGCTGGCGGCGAGATTTTCTGTGATAGCAAATTTGACATGTAAGTTTGCTGGCTCAAAAAAAGGATATCCGAGCCTTAGCCTGCATGGGCAAATCTAGACTGAATTATCATTGCACTTGACCGTATTGACTTGGTGTTCGTAGTATGCATTAACTGAAGACCGTTGCCAGACGTACGCTCCAGGGGCGCAATAGTGTTGAGGAAACTAACCCGATCTTCCTGCGTGTAATCACAAGTGCCACGTAAAGTACTTAGCTCATTACGAAGTCTTCTGCCCGTCCGAGTTTTGCAGTCAGACAATAGTTTCAGCATCATGAAAATATCAAGACCACAGTGTGTGGCCAATTCGTATGTGGAATATGTTTGTGCCAATCCAAACTTCATGCAGGAAATTGAGTCCGCTCTTAAATGGGCTTCTTTTCTTATTACAAACCGCTTTCAATATTCAAATGTCGTAGCAGAGTTTCTTTCAACTGGCTCCAATCTCCTGATGCTGGCAAATGACATTATTCTAAGACGTGCTTATGCATTACCTGTGAGCTCATCACAAATCGTGACTACGATTCGGGCAATGCTACAGGTGTTCGAATACTCAGAGGTATTCTTCGAAACTTCGGCACGTACCCTGAGCGGCGAACCTACTAAATGGATAATAATAGGGTTGATTCAGCTTATTAAGACTGTTCTTAAGTTGGTTCTACTTTTCGGTTTTAAACAAGGTATGAATCGGTCGCAAGCGGTACCGCCTTTAAACCGGAAAGCTGATTTGCAATACGCAGACAAACTGCGTCAGCAACGACTTGAAAGGCGCGCTCAGTCCAGTTTCATTCTTAAGTCAGGCCGTGAAGTTCGCAGCTTGGAGAACACGCCACCTATCAACCAACGACGATGGTGTGAAACACAAAAGGAAGATCCAATGTCGCGTATGGAACAGAAATATTCATTTGTGCCATCCGACCTGAATGGTTCGCAAATTGTTGGTGAAGTGCTGCACATCATGCGACCTTTGGTTCATCTCTTCGCCATAAGGTCGTTTGGATTGAAGTCTTGGGCCCCTTGGGCAATTGCTCTAAGTATGGACGTCAGCAGCATACAGCTACTGCGTGCACCTAACCTTCAACACCTCGAACAACTGGAGATGTCTCGTCGCACAATGGTGCTACTCTTATACCTTTTGCGCTCACCCTTCTATGATCAGTATACAAAATCTCATCTGATGACTACTCTGAGGACTTTAGCGGACTCATTGCCATTCATTAGGCTCGTCCTCAATCCAATCATCGACTACATTCCTGAGTGGCAAAAAACATACTTCTACAATTGGAGCTAAACACTGTTGAGGGATTGATAAGTGTTGCTGCTGATCTTACCCCCCCCCCCCCCCCAATAGCTTCCCCCTGCTCCTTTTATTAGGAGAACAAAGTTTTGTTGGGCATTCATGTAGGCGCGAATATCTACTACAACTAGATAGAATACAATCTATTCTTCTTGAAAAAATTTATATAGGAAACAATCTAACGGTTTGCGTGTACAGTAGCACACGGCTGTACAGGTGGCTTACGAAGGTTTAAAAAATCCCATCTGCTGTCATGCTAAAGTGTGTGTGATAACATATTGTTGCCAGGGCGTTTTTAAACAAGACACACATTAATTATTAATCTTTAATTCATGAATGGCTATAACTACGTGCTTGTAGGGAGCAGGGTCAGTTTTACGCTGTACGATGGCAATAGCGTTTATCAATGGCGCTGAATATTTAATTTGAAGAATAGCGTATCTATCACAAAGTTGGCTAGCTTCAGGTAGTCCTCATCAGAATATAACAGCACCAGTATGCAATCAATTTTTTGCAGTGTTTGTTTTCAGTATTTGAATTTTAGTTTGTGACCTGTGGTGCAGTTCCTAACAATAGGGCTTTACAGATACCGCTTTATGGGAAACGAGACTGCCAAGACAGGACGTGACTGACTTTCAAGGAAAACAATTGAACCTCAGATTCAGCTTCATATGGAAGAAAGAACGAGGGAGGGACAGAGATGCATTGTTGCCTTAATCGACTCTTGAAGATACATATTTCCGATGTTAGAGAATAAGGCTACCTTGAGAACGACGATATCTAGCTTAATTTGTAAAGACTAACACAGATTGTCCTGTCTTGTGAAGTCTTGTGGCTGAAGTATTAGTAAGACTTTTCATCGAACGCCTACTGCGTACGCCGTCATGTTGCTCTTCTGTCCCCGTTGCGCGAATATGTTGTCGGCTGAAGAAGGTTCGACGTCTTACAAATTTATGTGTTCTACGTGTCCATACGTTCATCATATTCGACAAAAAATTTCCAAGCAAACTTTCCCCCGACTTAAACCTATCGATGACATTCTCGGGTCGACTGCGGCGTGGGCTAATGTTGATTCAACGGAAGAGGCCTGTCCCAGGTGTGAACATCCGCGGGCCTTCTTCCGTCAAATGCAAACGCGCAGTGCTGATGAGCCAATGACAACGTTCTACAAATGCTGCAATATGAAGTGCAACCATCAATGGAAAGAATAGGCAACGTGCAATGCAAAAAATACCAATTCATCGCCATTTTTCTTTAAAGGTTTATCATGTTCATTTGTCTGGGCAGGGATAGTTGTAAAAAATATCTTTTAACAAAAAAAGTATCAACTGAATTATACTATTATTAGACTAGTTTCAAAAGACAAGAATGGGGGTGGGAGAAGGCCTAAAAGAAGTTCTACGGTTCTGTGGGGCACAGATCAGTGGTTACAAAAAAAGCTACTGGTTGAGAAAAATTTAGTTGCAATCTAAACAAATCCTGCGTTAAATATAAGCTTATGGTTGTCCTAACAGAGCATCCTTCATTTCTTCCTAACTCTTTCGACTTTTGTTTAGCGTAACTAGGGTCTGTTACTTTGTTCTTCTTTCCACTTTCTGCGATAGCGTGTCTTGCAGTACTGAACACTGAACTGGGCACCAATAAAGCCGACTCGCCTTTTGATGTATTTTGCGAATAAGCCACTCTGTACTGCAAAACCCAAACTAATTCTATTGACGTAAAAAGAGAGCAACCTCAAGGAGAGTAAGGAAACGTGTCTAACTTAAATTGGTCAGGTGTATAAATAAAGGATGCTCTGAATCGCAATAAATGCACAGCAGGAACAAAAGAAAAACAAAACTCAAAATAATGAGAAATTGCCTTTTATTAATAGATTTGACGACTGCCGTCAATCATACCCGGAATTAAATGTGTGCTACCGTTATATTCGTTGCGGTTATTTCGTACGTCAAGTAATATATTCTATTGTGTGTATAGTGGAGAAACAGTGTAAATGTGTACCATACATAAAAACATGATAAGGTATTGTACAAAAACGAGAGTAATTTTGTGGTTTGCAAATTTACGGTTTAGCACAAGCCGAGCGAATTCGAAACAATTTGAATTAGAATACCGATAAAAAGTGTACACTATTATTTTAATAACCTTTACTACACTGAATCTGACCGAATCTGGAAGGTGATTTTGATAATAAATACTACGATTATTATTAACGACTATAAAACGATCGTGTTCTTTATCACTGTAATCCTCATTTTTTAACTTTCTGCACTTTTTTAAAAGTTAATGTAGTTCAATCATAGACAAAATGTTATAGGACTTACATACTAAATTCGTTACTAAGTCGATTAAACAGACTACATGCTACAGATGCAAAAAAACAAACATTTGCATTTTATAAGAAAGAATTATATTAATGATAACTTCCTTCTGTATTATTTCGGTGTCGCATCCTTAATTAGATCAACTACTTGCTTATCTCTTAAGTATTTAATTACTTACCACTTTAAGCAAACACTTATACTTATATAATTGGTTGTCGATTCAGATTCCTAAAAAATTGAAATAAATAATAAAAAAACTTTACGATAGTTTCATGTCCTGGCAATTAAGCTATAAGTAAATATATAAAAATATGAAATTACGAACAACTTCTTATGGAAACCATCTAAATAGTTAAAAAAAACAGAAGCTTAACTATTAAGGGTAAGTTATTTATTTCGTTTAAATATGGTACACAGATGATACGTGTTAGTTAGTTCACTGAAGCCCGTTTGGAGACAAATCATAGGATGGGGGCCCCGAGACATACTTGTCCATGTGTTTCGTCTTAGGCGTAAATTCTGTCCTGTTTGGGCCAATCGTGCGAATCTTGCAACAAACAAACAAAGTGCAGCATATGTTTAAGGAAACAAAGAATCAGAGTAAAAAAAAACTATAATAATTATTATAATTATTTCGGCCCTGATTTTTGCACCATTCCGGTATTGCGAGTCTCTTTCAAGAGCTATAGTAAACAAAGTAGGGCTTCCAGATCGGTGTTAACTTCGTTATCAGCCTGCTAGCCACTTATATAATCCTACCTTATATAATCACGTTCATTTTTATTCCAAAGAACAATGATATTATTAAATAACACTATATGTCTCCACTATATTTATGTTACGCTTATTCATTGGATGTTATTATTCCGCGACTTGCCTCGCATCCTTCGTGTCTTTAAAATTGCTTTAGCACGCTCTTAACTACTTCATTACATAAATCAGCTGATATTGACCACTGCTCTCCTGGTCGGTTGGGAAATGGGCTTCGTTGACCCGGACGGGCACCTGTAAATGAATTCCTTATACTATTTTACAATAACAAAGAAGCTCCCCTCCACCAATGCAGTTGGAGTGAGTTTGCGGGTTTCCGCAACTTAAATACCGATCTTGGAGGTAGTCAAGCTTCGTTTTATTGGAGGAGGTGGACTTGGCGAATTCACAAGCAAGTGATGTCGTCTAGGTTCGTTGCTGCGTACCGTTAGCTCACAAACACAATGCTAGCGTATGCATCCGCGACTCGATTGGAGCAGGAAGGCTTCTCTCGAGAAGCAAATCGTCGAACGTTTTCCCTTTAATATTTTTTTTTGAAAAGAGAGAACATTAAACCTTAGGGTGATCACAAGTTACCAGATACAATCTCTTTTGATTTTGGTAAATGGTGCCGCCTTTCAGGACATTCTTCAGTTCTCTACCGTGCTTATAGTGTAACTGTTACATGTTATAGTTGGCGGCCCTTTACGGACACCGCGGTTGTCGCTAGGCTCACATTCGCGACATGCTCCCTGATTCCGCTCTACGTGGTACTGATTCAGCCATAGTCTCTGAGTTCTGTGTTGCGTTATTTGACAGCCGGAGGTGATAATTGAGGGTATTCTTTTCAAACTGACGGTCGCAGTTCTTTACTCAAGGTATTATACCCATTATCGAAAACCGGTACCTTCTGGCTTGTGGTCCTGAATCAGCGAGATTAACGTAAGGCTAAACCGTTAGTCGTGTGGCGACAATAAAATTCAATAAAAGAAAAACTTTGTCTTCCGTCAAGTATTTGCTAAGAAGATGCTAAATGTGACTCTCACATCCAGCTTGCCAAGCAGAGTTCATTATCTTTATATAAACCTTTCAAATGTTTCATATCCATTCCCATAGCCTCTTAAAAACTGTTCACACAATTAAACCTTCTCTGGGAAAATCGGTTGGTCAAAATTATTTAAGGTGGGGTACCCTACAATCACTAGATCGCGACATACCCAGGCCTCTGCCGGCGTCGGCAGGTATTCTGTGCCTGAGATTTCCCGCCATTTTCCCACGACAACCAAAAGCTCTATTTATATCCTATATTCTAAAATATTTTTTCTTTTTGACGTTATCTTGTTTTAACGGCAGTTCTGAGTATTCGCTTGTACTTTTAGCTAACGCCCTCAGCAGCAGCTTCGGGTAGTATGGCACGCGATCCCGCTGCTACATGCACCAGGTTGAAATATTGAGTCAATAATGTTAACTGTGCTATCGGCGGACGGGGAACAACCTAGCTACAGCCTTTTACTTTTTTTTTTAACTTAAGTTGAATGATTCCATCATATATTGTGCATTTTTCGCGCTACAATATATGCGTGAAGAAATTCTAGCAACTGGTTTATAATTGTTTGCGACGACCTTCTGAATTCAGTATTAGTAAAAGTGAATTTGTATTGTTGGATTTTTTTTTCTGTTCGCATTATTTCACAGTTTGTGAATATGTCTTTTTTAGTTTTAGTTGAAATATGTATTTGGTCGCATACAATACTTGAGTAAAGAATCTTGTAAAACGAACCTTTCTTCGTATAAATTAGGATTATCTAGCGGTGATTCAAAACAAACTATAAAAAACAAGATAGAGAGAAGTCTAGTTTCAGGCTTAGTTTTGACTGAATCATTCTACGACAATTTTCAAGGTACTTACATATAACAAGTAACTTACATATATATAGTCCCTACTGTTCACTTTAAAGCTACACGCTCCAAACTACATCATTCACTATAATAGTAATAATAACAACATGCCGAAGCATAACAGTCATAATGATAAGTTGGATCAGCTGGTTATACATTGCTATACCACGACTAATTTTAGTCTATTTTTAGTCTCATACACAAATTTGTTTAGGCTAATCAATCTGTAAGTCACAAATAATTAAAAAATTAATTTGTATGTTAGGCTTACTTATTACACTATATCCGACAAGCCACCCCTCCGCATTGCATTATTATGTACCTAGCATTTTTGGATGCTACCGCCGAAAGAGGCAAAATCAGTGATTACGGGTTAAAAAACCTTCCTTGATGGGGCTAATGGAGGCACTTCACATCGATATGAATCCTTGTGTTACTGATCTAACACAGATAAAGTTGTCAGTTTTAAGTTAAATTTATTATGCAAGTGTATATTGTAGAAAATAGAAACGGAAAATCTGACTTTTATTGAAATTGCTATGTCGCGCGTGATCGTCGCGTGGTCTTGTGTTCTCTGTTGACCAAAAGACGCCGAAACGTATCATGGACGCCTGATTCGTGGGACGGGGAGAGGAATTCGCCTGTTTGTCAGCAAATCAGTCTCATGCCCCCTAGTCTCTTCGAACTCTCCCCCCCAAACCCAAACGCACCCTACTGGCTGGTTCTTCTGTTCCCTATGCCCACCTTCTGATAGGGAAGATGGATGGGAAATCAGAGGGGGGGGGGGGGGGGGGTCAGCCAAAGAAGGCTTCCCCATAGCAGAGAGCGTGCAGGGCCCGCCTTCCCGTTGATCTGTTTCGATATACAACGCAGGCTACTGGCGGGGGCGGCCGCGGCAGGGCAAGTAGAGCACGGAGAAAGAGACGTAGGGACAAGAACCACGAACTAGGGAAAAGTTAGGGAAACAAAATAAGGGAGATAGATGGGGGTTGTGTTGGGGTTTGGGGCGGGAATCGCTACCGACGCCACAATGGCAAAAGGATAAGGCAGCAACAAAAGCAGCGGCGGTGCTGCTACTGGGAGTGACGGTAACGGCCGTAGATGGAGAGGACCGCCGTCCAACCAGCCGACCGTCTGCTAGAGGACGTCGTCGCCGATATAAGAAAACTAATATATGTTGTCACCCACTCAGCTTGGCTGGCAGCAGCTCAGGCCAAGGCAAGTCAGACCCGGTAGGGTTCTCGCATTTGGTCGTTCGTTCGCTTACTTGCTCCCTCCCTGCCCCCTGCCGTCTCCGAGGGACGCACTCCTGTCGATACTACCGATAGAAAGAAGCCCAGCTACCAATTGGGTGAGATAGTTGCTGTTGTACCTTCTTCCGCCATTGCTGTCAATGCCTAAACTGGGGACCTGGCGCTAGAGCGTTCGAGGGGCTATGGGGTAGATTCCAGCTAGCCCTAAAGGAGTATATGGGGTAGGGGTTATATTATACTGGGCGTGCTCGGCTATCAGAGGTTATAGAGGAGCCAGAAGACGATAGTGCAGAAGAAACGATGGGTTGTATCGATAGAAACATCGTGAAGAGGCACGGCTAACAGCTGCACCGAAGGCTGAGGATACAACAAGATGAAATAAGTTTGGCGAATCCCAAAAGCCTCTGGCGTGATGCTTCTTATTGGAAAGCAGAAGAAAACGAAAACGACGAAGAGAAAGACGAAGAACAAACTATAGCCATATATAAGAGAAGTGAGCGCCCCCATGTTCCCGTAGTAGTTGCCTCTTCTAAAGAGCTTCTTCGATAACCGCTGCTGCTACTGCGTCAGCTTAGGTTATCCCAAGCGTGGTAAAGTGGCTAGCTCGAAAAGATGCCCAGGTCGGATTGGGTGTAGGACAAAATGTTCGCTGTCAGGCCCATTGCACGCATCGATGCTGACTAGATTGCTGTCAGTGTTGGCTTCAGCGTGTACTACTGCCTCCCCTCTTCGGAGACACTCGATACACTTCCCCCAGTTTTTGGACAGATAGCTAAGAATACAGGGCGCATTCTTCATACAACTCCGTTTCTACAATGCTTGGATGTGTGATAATAGATGTGATAATCGGAAATATGGCATTCACACTTGGCACCAATTGGCAATAGAATAGAATAGGTTGATTTACATAATTTAAATACGCTTCCTCTGGAAGCGAAGGCAGTTTGACTTAGTATGGACCTTTTTCATACTTGGTATCTCTTCAAGAATCTTCTTAATAATCTAAGGAGAATCTGCGACTGAATTCAAGCTGATCTGTTTTCGTCGTTTAGATATATATTCATTTAATTGCAGTGCATTTAATAACAGGCTTGTTGAAGCGATTTTCGCGAGCTGTTTGTAAGGGGTAATTAGCGAGAAGTAATATAGTATTATTACCTAAATTACAGGAGTGACGTTAATCTTAAGCTACTGGCGTACAGTCCTGCGCGTTTGTACCAGGACGGCATTGTCCCGACCTTGATTAAAGTCTCTCTAATGATGCCCATATTTAATATGAGAGCGGTAAAGGTAAGAAGTTCAAGAAGCTCTAGTTTGCCTTGTTCGAGAAAACTGTTATAGATCATTGGCATGGCCATCTCATGAAATATAATCCCAGCGTAGGTTACAAAAAGATTGTTTACTATTGCAACTAAGCCCGTGAACGTAATACATGCTTGACATAATTAAAGATGGCCATTTTAGTATATCTATTTTTTCCAGCCGTCACACTTTCCTAGCCTGCGGCTCGTTGATAAAACTACATGTATGAAAGTCTATTTGCAGGAGAAGGTTTTGTAAAGTAAAAGTGATTTGTGCCGCTAGTCGCAGGTCCATTTGGAGTGGCACAGTGGCCTTGCCTTAAATTAACAAATGAAAATCTTGATTTGAAGCCATTCTACATAGTGTAATTTACAAAGCCCCTTTGTAAGCTACCCGAATATTTATGCTACTGTTCTAAATAAATTATACATGCATATATCGCAAAGCGCCATAAAGAATGGTAGTGCTGTTGAAACGGCACGCATAATTCAGCACCGAAACTCTAGCATCTATCGAAGATATGCCATTGTATCAAATGAACAGGTTCTGGTTGTCAATTTTTTCAGGAATTACGATACAGTAGTAACGTGACAAATGGGTCCTTCATCCATCACGCTCTGACTTAAAATACTAGTTTGATCAGCTACAGCGATATAGTTTAGTTTCTCTTTTATAATGATTAATACAAATATATTTTATAAAGATTAATATAAAACACAAGTTTCAATGTTACTTTGAGCCGTCGTGGCCTTGCACACACCTTCATTTTTGTTCAGCAGGAAATAGAATCAAATTTAGTCACTAATTGGTACGTAGTACTTCTGGCATCCGCTGCTGAGCCTGGAGCAGCCAACTTTTGATGCTTAACATTTTAACCTGCGTACAAAGTGTCGAGAAAATGTTACGTCCTTGTTCACCCGATGCAAGCCTAACGACGGCTTCCAATTGACGCTGTATGGCGCCAATGAGCAAAAGTTTATCTCTGATCTTATTATGATTGTTATTATTATTTTTATCGGCGTGGCGTCATAGTATAGTACAACAACAGAAGATCATAACAGTATCATACCTAAACCAAATACTTCTCGTTCGTCTTTAGGGAGTAATGTTCTAGACCATCACGTACATAAGACGTGAAAGGTTTCGTCTATATCCTTTTAAATACTCAGTTATTAAGAGTTCAGTGAACCGGATCCATGAGGCCTAATAATTCTCATCACAGTAATCATGTTTTGGCAAGACCTTTTCGAGTCGATCGTGGTCAGGGGAGGCAGTTTTGCAAATCGTATACAGTCCCTAATTTTGGCAGGGTACATGTTCAAAGTTGTTTCCTCCTTTATCTGATTTACGCTTGATGTTACATGTTGAAAATAATGTAATTCGCAACAGTAATCTTTCTTACGTTACGAACGGTTAACCGATACATGTTATTTTAGTTGGGTGAGGATGCCATAATCTTATTTATTTGAGACGGTTTGCCTTAATAATTGAAGCATGTCTAAGCCGACTAGCTCTGGAGAAATAACTATAACGTATTAACGCGCACGCTTCACAACAGAGAAAACAATGACTGCGCTAAATGATTTATCAAAAGATCTTGTGATGAGTGTTGGCTACTTTATTTGAACTTGTGCCAAAAACAGGGCAAAGCCACTCTCGGTTGCGTCGAATGCGGGTGAAAGCAGCTTTAACGAAGCTAAAATAAAACTCAGCATTCGAAAGGCCTCTAGTCTAAGGTCACGCCCGAGAGCATTCGTATAAGTATTTTTATCGAAATATGTTCAATCAATGATTTTTTAGTTCGCCATGCACCTTAAAATGTGATCTTATGGGCCGCATGCAGCAGCTGATATATGTAAACAACTTGAAGCGACATGTAACCAACATAGCCTTTCTTCCTCACCTACAGTGCGTTACCAAGAACGATGTGAAGCATGTTTGTAATCACGACATGCATGGTTAGCTGGGATGATGAACAGCTAGTAGTAATTAATCGAGTTGACTTCATTGCGTTTTGGATAACGTCTATCTTTTTGCATCGCGAATGTTAGCACGGAAACTATAATTGCAGCCCGCTCTCATTGGCTGATATAATGACGCAACTGAGGTGAATTCATATTTGAGTGGGCGTTGCCATGACGATGTAGAAGTAGAAGGAAACAACAAGACAACAACAACAACACAATGAAGACCCGCCTAAGGACTATTAAAAACAGCTGTAGCAGTGTTTGCCGCCACGCCATCTGAACGGAAAGTACAGCTCCTCCATGCGAGACCATTCCAGTAACTAAGCTATAATATGTGTATGGCTACAACAATGTCTATCCCATAAGGATCACTAGATGGCCACAGGACGGGCATTAGGATGGACGTCATCAACCAATGCCCGACGATATGAAAGCTATTCAGCTCCGTCTCCATGTACGTGTGTTTCACTCGTCAAACAAAAAGTAATTACTAAGTTAGCGAACGTTTTCGTTTGTCGAGTTTTGTGCGCCACGCTACAAAACATCTAGCAATGACAGCCACAGTAACAACAATTGGGCAAGCGTCGGAAAGAAGATAACACAGGATAACGGAGAGCCTGTACGCTACACTTGTTTGTCAGGTGGCAGGTGAGGTTCGGGGCGGGGGGAGGGGGTGAGGGTGAGAAATTGTAGCGCGCTAAAAGCCCGAAAAGCTTATGGTGTGTCGATCCTCCTGCGAGCGCCATTGGCATCTCATCGACCATTAACAGAGGTTTACATAAAAGTACGCAATGTGTGAGCGCAATCAGAGTTTTTCCAGCTACAACGTATAATCGGCTAGAAACTTAAAAGCATCAGTTCTCGACACGGAACCGCCATGATAACCAAAGCCGGGTCGAAGATCCTATCTTCAATTGTAACACGCTACTCAAGGCGATCAGGCGTATCAATGGACTCATGTTTACAATAACTGCTAGCTTATGAGGAATTTTTGCCATTAGTATGCTATAGGAAGGTGGTGCTAATACGATCTAAATAGAGGTGTTCATCATGCGATTCGTACAGTTCCCCCCTCTAATGTTACCTTCTACATGCTTATCGAGTCCGTCAGAGAGCAGGATGTACTTGATGTTGCTCAGGTGATTGCCTGAAGTGTAATTAAACAACACGCAAAGGATATGCCTTTTATACTGGCAACACCTCATACTGCCCATCGGGATCAGCATGTAAGCCACTTGAAAATGGTAAAAGTGAAAGTTTCTGCATTAACAAAATCGATGTGAATCTTTAAATTTAAAAAATTACTTAATAACAACATGTCAATTTCACTGCCGTTGATGGGACATTTGTAGCATTTAAGTAATTTTTTTTAAAATCATTAATTCATTACATCGTATTTTTTTTAATACGTGTAGAGAATAAAGAGTTCCCTCAGACGTAATCAGCAGCCCTCATTTACATCAATATCGTCACGATTTAGCAGTGATAAATAAAATCTACTGTAAGTATTAGATAGTAACTCAATGAACCTTATTTTACTTTTGTTTTTATCGTAATGTTTCCTCGACTGCGCTTTCTTTAAAACTCTACAAAATTCGTTTTAAAAAAATTGACACCGAAGGTACAGTTTGCATGCGGTAACAGCCTTAACGCTAAGTACATCAAACGTCAAGCAGATGGCTCTTACCTCCAGAAACACAAACATCGACGAAAAGTCGTAACTCCAAATGGAGCAGCTGAAACAAGAATCAACCAAACAACTATCACGACCCAGTTAAATTCTATCATTATGAGGGAAAACGTATTTACTATCATAACAGGGGTTAGAGTAAAAGCAATAGTAAGCGTCGCCACACAATCGTCAAGGGAAAGAAACGTGTCATTTATAAAGATGACGACCTCCAGTTCATCGATATCGTACCGATAAAACCTAGGCCAACATTCTCTCATACGCATTGACGACAACTATGGGAAAAACTGCCCTGTCTTAGTAAGGGCTGGTATGAACGACACCTTTGCAACACTTCGAACACAAAAAAAGTTTCGACAGCAACGCCTTTGTCATTTGGAGTAGAATCACTAAGAAGCCTCAAAATTGTGGCAAGTGCTTTGGGAAATGCTCAGGAACGTGGCAGGCTGCATACAACAGGACGGTTTCAGAAATCGCTACCACCGAAAGTCTTTGGGATCTTCCTTTGGACTGGGTGTCAATTCGGGTTTATTCGAAAACTCGCTCGTTTCAAGTCATTTCTATACCTCGCAATGACAACCATCGCAGCTGGAGTAATTTATATTTAAAAAGTGATCTTGATGGGCGGAGTGACTTGTTAGAATCTCAGCCTTCACTGCATAACGAAGTGATTTTCGTTATTGATGTCATGCGAAAGTGACCCGAAAAGGAGGCGGTGACTTCTCCGAGTCGAAAACTAGACGAACCTTTGATTGTAAAAACAAATGAGAGGATAATCCTATCCTCGACGGGTGAGCAACTTGTCGTCACGTCGACGACCATTTGTTAGTGTTAGGTAAAATTGTACCTTTGAATTTTTATTTTAACAGATATAACTCAGCTTAGCAACTGTGTGAACATTACTGAAGCAACTGGAACCAGACTTTATAAATCTCAATTCAGTTATGTTAGGATAACTAACCGATAAGATTTGAACATAAGATCGTATAGTCGGCAGAAGCATCATTGGTAATAGTACAAAGCAAGAGGTATGTGCACGCCAAATATGTAAAAATAATATACGATGTTTTCTAAAAGTCCACAAGAAATAAGCGGAAGCAAACCTGCTGGTGACAATGGACTGTTGCATTATCATTCATTATAAGAGTTTGCGCACAAACAAAATATTGATTCATAGTTCGGAGTTAGATTAAACCGTATAAAACCATTGCGTTCCATCAGAAAATAAATGTCTGTTAGAAAACGTTTTTTTTTCGTTTATCTCACTTGATTCCATCAGGTGCTATGTGTAGATGCACAAAAATAACAGATGTATTTTAGGATTATATTCGGTTCTTTAAAACCTTGGAACAAGCCATTATGTCTCCTGGTTACTCTTGGAGTTAATGATCGTCATTCCTCGTTTAAAAAGGAACAATGCAGTGGTGCCTGGAATAACAGTGCTTTATCTAACAACCCTATCTCAGTTGTGAAAGGCAGCTTCAAAAACAAATTGTGAAGATTGTAATGTCAGAGTAATAAAGTGCATTAAGCCGGCGCTAAATCTGAAACATTTCTAAAAAGTGCGTCCCGGCAACTCAAAACGGTGGGACAAAAACGGAACTGGCACGGTGAATAAACGTGTTGGTGGAGTCGATCATTCGATTCGAATTCGAAAGATCTTGAGTGGATCTTTCACACTCAAATAAAGATCTATCAATAATGCTCAAACTTTAATAAAATGGAACTTGGATTAGAACAAAACCTGAGGCAATTGTTTGTTTCCCTAAACTCACTAGTGTGGGTAGAAGTTTAGAAGAATGGCTTTGGGCATTTGACGATCGGGCACTACTTACTTGACACGTAATGCTAGTTTTGCATAATACCAGTTCGAAGATGGCGTTTATTCAATGCGACAGTCCTAAATATATCAGTGTCTTTATGTTAGCAAAACCACGTAATATGTCTTTAGTAATACGAATTGGGGTTGTAGTACTCTCAGTTTTTTTTGAGGAACGTATTTCGCCAGTTCTGTTTAAGTAACCTAAGCAAGATTTGAATCAATTTTGTTTAATCATGGATGTTTATATAGACGACGTTGTTTTCCTATTCTAAAAAGCTAATCTATTTATTGATCTTTTTCTGACCGCTCTATTCTAAAGATTTATCTTTGAATAACAAGTGTGTCTTTTTGTCCACGATGTCGGCTTTCGCAAACATTTTAAGCTATATATTTGCCTGTCGGCTGTGTTAATTATCAACTTCGATTTGAGGCCTTTTACCTAGCCCTTTAAATAGTAGTTATTTAACGTTAAGTAACGACCCATAGCATTTGTCGGCTAATCCTTAATCCTAACCTGCTATGGGGCAAGCTTCCCGACGTTTTTATTAGCAACGCAAACCTATTCTCCACAAAATGTCTTATTGTGGTCATACGTATATATAACGGATACCTAGTGTAGTACTGAGCAGTCCACTGCAGTGAATACCGGTACAACCTATCGCCGTTGACATTCAAAGGTGATAAATGTCAACCCTCTATGATACAGTGAGCATACTTCGAATACATTGTCATAATAATGTCAGATGGGAAGAGATGATCAAGCGAGCTTACAAACAGTAAATGTAGCACAAGAGGAGTGGAAAATCGTGATGAGTAATCGTGGCTGAGATTCGTCATCAATTATTATTGCTATTAGTATAATTAAAGGATTAGCTAAAACCTAACAGTAGTGTTTTAAAGTTGGTGATCCTTCTGCAAATAAAACATTAGAAAAGCTCGAAACAGATAAAGCTAGCCTCATATTCTACAGTGGTTATTGTGAATAAATGGCATTTTTATTGGAGTAACGTCTTTGTGGCGATCATGAGCACGCTGCCCTGATACGTTCCTCGTTTTGTAACGCTTTTGCAATTGCACAGTTACAAGCATTGCTATGGCGCGTAGATTTGAGAAAATATAATTCACTCTTGTTTACATCATTACCTGAGCTGAGCGGGTATGTTTACGAGGCACTTCAATAGCCGGCCCATTGAGTAGAACTAAAAAAAGACAAAGTAAATACAATTGCAAGGTAAAACTAATACGAATCAAGCAATAATCCCTTGAGTCACAACCTGAAAGGAGATTGTTAGGCAGGGCTTTTACTATATAACGCGGTAAACGTTCGTCTAGCATAGCTAGGGCCAAAAGACTCAAGGCAACCAACTAAGTTGACAAATTAACTTAACTAATTGAAATCAAAATCATTGGTATGGTTCTGTAACAAGATAGTATAAATTATCATGGTTGGTTCTGGGCTGATGAGCGAAAGACGCAGAGAGTTAGGTTAGACGCATGATTAATGCACACGGGAGAACAACTGATTAACCCTATGATTTGCTGATCGACTGGTCAATGCGCATCTCTGCAAATGTATCTGCATGGTAATCATGAAGAAGAGTAAGAGACAGCGTATTTCAAATCTCAGCGTTAACAGATGATGATCAAGAATTTACGAAAAAGAAACGGTAGGTCGAACAGTGAATAGCTACAGAAGTGACTGATTTAATTATTCTATTATCTCTGAGCTATGTTGAAGCAAGCCCGAAATGTATTCTGAAACGAGATGAAGCTCCAAATAGCACATAGAATAGGACCAAGTCCTCAATGACTTCCTAAATGAAGTTATTATAAGAGATATAAAATAGAAAGTATATTATATTCGTAAGCAAAAACGTCGCACAGGCAGCGACCATATTCTGTCACCAATTTCCGGTTTATGATGGCTAGCAACAGCGGGTCGCTCGTAATTCAATTGAGATACCAACGATCTATGGCTTTTGCTATTACCTAAGACTATTGATGTTATATGATTTGCCTTATTTAATTGTTAAATATTATTTAAAACCTTGCAGCATATTCTCTCGGATCATTAAATATGTTAGACAATTTTTTATAATTTTACGAGTGATTAATACAGATACATTTGTCGTATGGTTGATATAGCATTCACATCATTATTATAATTATTGGCTATCCGCCAAATCAAAGTCAGCAATTCTCTCTGTTATCATTGCCGATGATTTGTCCTACCGAGACACAGGCAACTATCGTCTGAATGGTCATATTTTTCGTTTATTAAATAAATAATAAAGAAATAATTCTTTAAAAACACAATAAAAAAACTATATTTATTAAAACTTGTTGCTCAAAAAAGCATTTTGGCAAATGCTCTCTTTGAATGCTTTTTGATGCGATTTAACTGAGATAGTGTGAACGAGTTTGTAACAGACCTCTTAAACTCTTACTTATATATTAGCGTTTTTCGACGATATTATAGCCACGAAGAATTACAGGTCCTTCGTTAGAGGGACCTCATAACAATTCTGTTCAGAAAACAATGCTGAAAAATAGTATTGTATCATATACGTTTGATCATCTTGTGAACGGAACTTTTACATGTCTTCTCAGATGTATATTATGTCAAACCACCTTGAAACTTTAGCCCAGAGCATTTGCTCTCATCCTCAAACAATCGTAAGGTGTTACCCAAATAGCTTAGAGCTTACCTCACGCTATAGTTACTCAAAGATCTATTTCTCTTTTAGGCAGAATATCGCCGTCCACAGTTTCGCAGAGTATCGTATCAATTAGCCCATAATATGTACCAGCTACACCTATCTTTTGTCAGTATTTCTTTCTTGAGAATGTTTCCTTCTCGGGATAATGTGCGGCAGACTAAAACTCGGTTCGTAAGAGTGAGAATCAGTTATGTTGTTGCAGCACCATATCTGATTGTATATCATCAGACTCGTAGATGCCCTGTTCCCTGCAAAGTCAATCTGGTCACCTATGCATGGCCATGCGAGTTTATGGTTTAGCTCATGTGCCTCGTTGCACCTAAGTCGAAGAAGTCCTCACCGATTTCTGTAAATTTCTGCTTTTATTTTCTGAGGTTAGTTTTAATCGTTTCTATCACAGGTAGCTCTATACGGCAGTGCAAGATGAGATGTGAAAAGCGATTGCCAGTCATTAAATATAATCTCGGTATTAATTTAGTTAGTTGAAATCCTGCGCTGTGATATCCTTTCGAATGACGCGCACATGACACTCAATCGTTGGAACAGGAATTAAATCGGGATCGCATAAGCTGAGGGTAGTTGTGAGGGACAGACGATGAGGTTGAGATTTGATCTCCTATACAGTCGGCATTGCCGTCCCGCATATCTCGGAAAAACTTTTGCCATTGAGCAACCCTAAGTATAGAAACCCGTTAACATAAGGACCACGTCCTGAGTGGCGAAGTGCAAAATGCCAGTGGTCGCGGCCTAGCATAACTTAGCCTAGCCTCCATTGTTTCTATCTGGCTCAAATTTACTATCATGCTGAACTTTGTGAATGCCACGATGCGCATAGGCGTCGCTTAAACTAACTTCCTCACTTTTTGTATTTCTCGGATAGGCCTTCCAGTAAAAAAAAGTGAGCTTAAATTGTTTTTACAGTTCGGATCAGGTATACATGAGAAATGAGAAACTTTGGCCACTTCATCACCGATGGTGGTTGTCCTATTGGTTACCTTATTGGAATCATCTTGCCCCCTCATAAAATTTCAAGGCAATCTTCCAGTTATTTGATTGCAGTTATTACACTGCAATTTTTAGTTATACAACCTTGAATATTAATCATCGCCCCATCGTCCCGTTTAAGTAATCACTCTATTAACTCAGGCTTTTAAGAGA
This sequence comes from Varroa destructor, assembly GCF_002443255.2. NCBI lineage: Eukaryota > Metazoa > Arthropoda > Arachnida > Mesostigmata > Varroidae > Varroa > Varroa destructor. Next base: position 56,020,945 of record NW_019211456.1, on the reverse strand, counting down.
AACTCAAAGAAACATTTGGTCTAATCCTTTTTGCTATTGATTAGATTTCTCTCATTGGAGCCGTTTATATTGTACCTAGCCTACACTATTGCTTGGATGCCCATTCTTCTGCGTGTATAACTTACCTTACCACCTTTAGTTAATTTCTCAGTTTATGTTAATCCCATAATCTTTATATATTCGTTCTATTCTCCTGTTCTCATTAATCTCATGCTCAGCTAATTAAAGTACTACTATTCAGTTTTAGTTCGGATCCTAAACCACTTAATAGTCACTTTAAAAAAAAAATAGTTTCTCAATCTGCAAATAACTCTTTAGTAGTAACCGTACGTTAAGCGATATTGGTAGGCATACATTCGCTGTTGCTCAAATACGTTACGAAAAGACGTTATTACGAAAAATCCCAGCACAATCAAATTATAAGTTTACAGACCAAAAATTCTGAAAACGCGAGGGCTTAAAAGGCCTGAAGTAGAAAAGGTAGAAAAGTCTTGAAAAGACTAATTGTTAAAATTAATTTAAGTTTACATGCTCCAAAACGGCCGTTAATTTCTGTACCGAAAGCCTAAGCGTATCAAAGACGGCTTTTTGATCCATTTTGACGAATATAAGCCTTTTAGCTCAAAAGCCAGTTAAGGATCTTCCATGCCCCATAGGGTCGTGCCTCAGATTTTTGAGAAGTTTTATGAAAATTGGAAATAATGTGCACCAGGTCGATTGAAGAAAAAAAGAAGTTAAATATTTTGGTGGGATAAATACTGCATAATATAATAGCTAATTTTCGGTTAAATTCTAGAAATGACACACTGTCTTCCGCAATGAGTTCGTTACTATTCGTGTGGAAAGAATTGGAATTTGCGTGGTACATAGAGTATGTAGCGGATGAACGCGTATCCGTCAAACTTTGTCCGAATGGTGAGTGTAACATTTTTCGATACCCAAAAAATTATAAAAACGACTGTAATAATAATACAAATATTGTAATAATTTGAGGTAAGAATGCAACAAATGTTAACCGTTAGCGTTTGCGATCAACATTATTTTCAAATATCCTTAGCCTTATTTAGCTCAATATTGCTATTATTATTATTATTATTATTACAGTGTTCGTATGTTTTTCTTCCTCCCAGTTAAGGATGATGTCATAATGCAACAGCCGAAAGAAGTCAAACGAGATTTAGTATTTTTTCTATGTTGGGACACGTCATGTTATTATCGCAACACTATCTACTTCCTTATTGTCTCAGTTTCTGACGTTTTTAATTACGATCACTCACGAAGCAAATATCATTATCTGCTAGAAACTGGCAATTAATCGAAAAAAATTGAGTATTTGTTGTAGAGAATTTTCAATCAGCCGAATCTTGAGTACAGCACATTCCTTTCGATGACTTTGAAAAGGGTTTTACAGTATGCAATGATGCCCAGTTGATCATCTCGATACTGAAAACACGATGGATAATAAGTAATTTAATGTAATTTTGCACCATAAGTCGGACAGAAAACCTGAGATATGTCTGATACAGTTCCGAATACCAAAAGATCGAAATACACATTCTAATACACGGCAGCAAGTTTTTCGATGATCTATTCTATTGCTATTCGAAGGTATTCCGTGGTATTGTCAATACCTAGGAAATTTGAATGGCTAAACATAGCTTTATTGAGACATATTTGCAATTACTTCCGAATCGGACAAGCATAAGAGTATTCTTTGTGGAAATCTTCTAGGTACAGATCCTGGAAGAAATTTCCGTGACATACAACAAATACATGTATATTGTGTGTATTTATTTTGTATAAATGTAAAATGAAGATTATAAAGCTGTCAAGTGTCTTTCGCTCCACCCTATATACGTAATATATAGCAATCGGATTGCATATCACAGTTTTACACAACAGAATGTTCAGAACACAACAGAAAAATATTCAGCCTTCCTTTGAATGACAATAGATGATAAGTGGAATCAAACTAGCTCCTTTTTTCGTCCCGAATCGTATTGCTTCACTATGTGTAAGCGGTGGCAGTAAATGCGCATTCTCTTTCTTTTTTTTGAAACGTTCATGACAATGATGAACGAGGGGACTGGACGTTGACCTTTTCATCAGCCGTCAGCAGTCGCTCTTCTTGCCAATTTTTATCTGTTTAACATATTTATTGTGGTTGTTGACTAGAGAATGATGTTTACATAGAAATTCTTTTTCATTACTTATAGACCGGTACGTTCAAATTAAGTAAAACTTTCGCAGGCAGGCTATTTGTTATAATGGGCGTCCATTCAACATCTACTCTTAATAACAGACAAAAGCCAGCCCTATCTAGAACAAAACAAACTCGTCATGGCTAACAATGATGTGTCATTTTCGAAACTTGAGAAAAGATCCGCTATTACCCAGTGTTTATGTGCTGGACAAACCCTTACAAAAATTAAAAAAAACCTCTTTTTTGCTCGGTATTGACACTTTTTTCCTTTTCATGCGGCTTCTCAAAAATATGAGAAAGACTTTTCTGAAGCTAGTCGAAAGATCCTATATAGCGATTGAATTTAAAGGGCTCAAAAGACAATCTTTCGTACACCTAGGTTGTTGATATCGAAATTAAGGCCCGCTTTAATCGAGTCATCCAGATAAACCGTTCGAAATGACTCTTTCAGCACGTAAGGAAAAGCATTAACATATCTATTATTGCTTAGATATAGTTTTAGAAGTAAAGCATAAAAATAATCATATATTATATTATAAAAGCTCTATATTATTTTGATTGCGTCATTACTGAATGGCTAGGTTTCCTGTGATGGACCCCATTGTAGTTTAAATCATTCACATCGGAACAATTCCAAATTGAGAAGTACAATATGTTAAGCTTAAAAAAGTAATATATTGACGGCGAAAAATACGTGATCTTGGAAGGGGAAACTAACTTACCTAAGCTTAGCCTACGGTATGCTTTATAATTAACGGCTTGTACCGTTAACTACAAATACTAGCAAACATGGCAAAGCCGTTAGAAAATGACTGTTTTAAGGTTGATCTATCGGTGTGGTGTCTTGGATGGTTATATACCTCTATAGAAAGAGTTATACATGTATAATGAAATTAAGAAGCTAAGAATTACTTGTTTCCTGTCATAGATTTAATTGTTGAGATATCGAGTGAAGAACCCTGCTGAAGTCAGGACAATCAGATAAGAGTCTAATCCCTAAATAAAAGTACTGGACAATCATCTAGAAGTTATGTTCATTTTACTTGCTTATAGGGAAGTAAAGTTGTTTTCACTGTGCCACGGACAAAAAGCAGGAAAGCAGAATTATCTATCTAATAAAATACGATTTATTTAGATTATGATACTTTACCTTGGCTAGAACGCCTTTAAATTTACTCTATTAGTTTCTTATAAAATCATCTTACTACTCATCTGTAATTATTAATTGATTCTGTCGAACTCTTCTAATTAAACGTTGTAGTTATTCACACAAATTTGATTAACGAAAGTGTTTCACGATAGCCATTGAATTGCGTTTGGATATCAAAGGCGCCAATTTTTTCATTTCCGATAGAGGCACATGAGGAGTGAAGTAAGTTGCGAGAGGCTAAATATGCTATAATATTTTAAATATGAGATGGTTTGGCGTGCTATTTTTCGGCATCTTTTGCTCTTTTGAAGACAAGAAAAGTTTTCGATGAGAATGAAGACACCGTTAAGACACGTTGTAATTACGCGCAGATTTTTTCTATCACAGTTTATTTGATATTCTTTTGTTTGCTTTTCGTCATCGTTTAATTCTAAAAAAAAAAATAAGCATATATTAAAGTAATGTCAATCAATTTGTTAAACTAATGTATAAGAAGGTGATACTAATGTCTGTATCTACGGTATTTGTACCTTATCTATAGTGATTAAGGATTTGCAAAGGCGGCGGCGGCGTCGTCGTATTAAAAATTGATCGATCACTTCATATCTGGTTCCGCCATGTTTCTCTGGTTCATAAAAGTTTTTGCACTAAAATTACTATCATATATTGAAATAGATTCTACAGTTTGTAAGATCTCAAAAATGCTTATTTCGATGTACAGCAGATTTATAGTTAGTGAAACGGCGTAATGAGGTATATACACATATAGTTTATATAGATATTAAGCGGTCTTTCTTCGAGAAAGTTTTATCAAACGTTTTAGGAATGCTTGCAGCGTCATTGTTGGACATCTGTTCGCGTTAACGGCGAAAAAATGAAGAACGACGTTCCTCAGGTGCATGCATACTGGTGATGATAATATGGAATGATAGAATTATATAAACAACGCTAGTCCAGCAGTCCGGTGCGATGTTGCCCTGCTCTAACAACTACATTGGCACAACTGCAAAAGCCATTACATTATAAACATTTTGAGATCACTCTATAATATACACGGGGTTAAATGTTAATGGTCACTAACTTTTGGAAATTTGGAAACGGTGAGAGTGTAACAAGTCCTACAGGCTTTGTTTGCGCATGATTCTTAGGAGGCAAGTTAATGTATTCTGTCGAATTTTCGTAGTCTTGCAAGGGGGTTGGGCTGGCATCAATTTATGCTGAGAGTAGATAGAAATGATGTCATTATCTACTGCAAATAGACTTTTGGGGGCAGCAGTAGTATACTACCGTCTGCTGGTCTGGCTATGAGTGAAGAAGGTTTGAGCCTTGGGAAGAAGAAGAAGAAGGGGCTATGGATATTATGATTATGGGACGGTAGCAGCTCCAATGTTCGTATTCGTATGCGATGCGTGTCCCGCCCTTGGGCCCGCCGCGTTGGGCTCTGGGCTTATTTGGCTGCGAGAAGAGTGGCATCAAAGCCGAGAGTATGGCTGATGTTTAGGTAGATAGTAGACGCTTTCAAAGAGAAGCCCTTAGGAGCGGCATCAAGACTGGGTACGCTACCACCGCCATCACTAGTAGTAGTTGTAACACTACTAGCAGTAGTAGTGCAGGCTGCTGACGAAGGGACAGGGCGCCGGCAACCGGGTATCGGCTGACTGGGGAAGTCCAGGCGACGCAGCCTGGGCTGGGGTTCAAGCGGGGGAAGACGAGGGAGTGAGCACATTTGAGCACATTCCAGACATACCTCTGCCACTCGCTACCCCCGCTACTGGTGCTGTTGTCGTCGTCGCTAGAAGTTGCTGACGACGACGACGACATGCACACACGGCAAGCACTCAGCTGCCGGTCCACAGACTTCAACGCAGTGAGCAGTACGGCAAGCTTCGCCAGACCAGCAGCGGCAGCAGTGCTAGCTGCTGCAGAAGCATGCATTGCTGTGCTGCTAAGCTAGTAAGCAAGTGAGCTAGCTTGCGAAGTGGAGAGTCTCGCACCACAAAACGGGCGTGGAGCAGTTCGGTACGCGACTCGCAGCGCTGTTGATGGTGATGCTGCTGTTACAGCCACCGCCGAAACTGCGCCGGTGGCTTCGCATAGGATCGCGCTCGCCGTTTCGGGCCTGTCGCTTTGCTCTTTTAGGCAGAGAACGGTAAACGGCAAAGGAAGACTCGTCCAGAGAAAAAGAAGGATCATTTCAGAGATAGAGAGGGACTTAGAGAGCGAGAAATAGAAAAGAATCTTCCAGCAAAACAGCGATGCAGAGTTAACTTCTGCAGAGAACTGCCTCCACGACCCCCCGAACGGCAGCCACCGGCAGCTTCTACTGCTGCCACCTCGACGGTGTGGGGCTCTTGGCTGTGGCTTCCCTCTTATGCACACATTGCTTCCAGAGGACCGAGGGCTAAAGCAGCGAGAATAAGGATACCACTGCAGGGTAGCAATGGCTGGTGGAGCACCGATGGCTTGGAGATGCGATTCAGTCAAGGCAGAAAAGGCAAGAAGCACAACGAAGTACATGGAAGGATGATACAGGGAGACGCAGATATAGGGAAAGAGAAGCTGAGGAATAGAAGGCTTGAGTCAACGAAGGAAAAAGAAGACGAAGTTAGAGATAACGCGAAAGAAAGATGCAGGGCGGAAGCCGGTATTGCCGCAGCTGTAACGGCCCAAGTGATTGGGGAAGTCGGAGAAAAGTTTTGTAAAGGTTTGAAAGTTATCGTAGCCGGTGTCGACGGCAATACCTCACTTCACGCATAGCGATACCAAAATGTCGCTGTGTTCTCGCCCACTTCCGTTTGAAAAGCCGACAAGAACTTACCGACGGGTACTCATTAATTTCGTTCTTGATATCACCTTATTCGGATAGAGAGAAATACGTTAAGTAGGCACGTGCGATTACAAAGCAGCAAAGGTGAATGTGTGACGCTCATCTGACGAGACGTGTTCTTTCGTGTGATGGCCTTTTTCATACTCGGCAGTGGACGTAAGGGAACAGGAAATACTGTCAACACCCCTTTTTCCCTATTCCTCATTACTGTGATCACTTGACTTTTCTTGGTGTGAAAACACGATAATGCAACAGCATGATTAATAGTTGATTCTTCGGTCAAAAAACGCCCCGCATTAGTTCTAGAAATAAACACTAACCTAGGTAATCATTAGTTAAAAACTTTTGGAATATTGTTAACTTTGCTGCGCACATCTTCACACCTGGTCCTGTTACCAGAGTATATCGCACAACATGGGACTATTTGTTCCTTGCATCCAGCTGTTGTCCTTTAGGCGAGGCAAGCACATAGCTTTGTGATAGGTAGCGCCACTTAGTAAAAGGCCTATGACAGCAAGGTTGCGATTTTTCGGAAAACCTTGGCCCTGCCCGTTCCATCTTTCCACCATCAGACTCGGGTAACATGCTCGAACTCCCGCGTGGCACAGTTTGCTTGTTCAAACTGAGCTTTAATTTTTTACTGTCAATCGTGGAGTCTGAAGCCGGCGTTGTGAATATTCAACAGCTTTTGAAATGCACTCGTTGTGGCTTCGATTAATATAACCCATGATCTCTTGTTACGTGAAACAGACCGCCTTGCCCGTCACGATCGCACCGTATTTCCGAAGTAGCACAGTGGAACCTTTAAGGCTCGAATCATATCACTGGATAACACTTTCTGAGAGCTGAAAGTAGAGGAGACAATTGTCCCTCATCGCTAAAACACAGAAACCCTCACTCCTAAGAGCTCTCAGGGTAGACCGCAGACTACCCCAGTTCCCTCATATGGCTCTTTCTCTCAATTATTTGTCCATTAGTCTTGGCTTGTCCGAACCTTGCTGCCATTAAATGCTGTCAGCGACAAAGCTGCGACTAGCTTACTTATACGATGTCAGACGGTCCCTTATATTTATCACTGATCCCAGCCACCTTTACTAAACAATTGTGATATTACTCGTTACGCCTATATGTATATATAAGTATTGAAAATTTAGGTCCGAAAGTTTACCCGATTCAAGACAATATCCCTCAGAGGGCACCAATTTGCTTGACTATTTTGTGGATCGCTAGAGTTATCTTTCTTTATCGCAGAAAATGGAGCCGATTGGACAAATACTTTTCCCCCAGAGGGAATTTTTATTTCAGTAATTCATAGAGACAGTGTAATCTTAGTTTAGTTAGTTGTAAACCTATGCCAGTAACTTCTTCCTGATTTTCTATGTTTGCAAACAACGTCGCACCTTTATGAAAATTATATTGAAAGAATATTAGATGAAAATTTGTTTTTAAACTATATTGCAGGAGAAGCTATTAGGTTACCGCTCTTAAAGAGTAGTCGGTCGTTACTCGATGTTACCTCGATGGTAAATGTAACTAGCCTTTTACCCGTTCAAAGATAAGGTAAAATGTATATATGTATAAAATATATATTTGATAGCAAAAAAGGTGTGGGTAACGGCTGCGGATAGCACTTGTAAACTGCTAAAAATCTTAAATCCTTTTTCTCTTTGTTCAACGTAAATCGACTTTGTAGAGTGGTCGATCGATTTTTCTGGGTCATCATCGAGTTTCATCTTGGGAAAATCTGCACGTAAAATGTCTATTGTAGGAGTATTTTTTTACCAAGCGAAATTCTTTTTTCCAAAGAGCGTCATCCGGGAAAACTAAACGCTTTTTGTGGTTTGCTCAATAACTGTTGGAAATATGGGAAAGGTTCATATGGGAAAGCTTCATACAATGCGCGCAAAATTTAATTTTGAGACAAATTTTCGAATTTTCACTTTTTTATTTACTGTAGCGTGAAGATTTTTGACAAAATGGTTCACGACATATAAACCATCCGAGTTCATTAATTGCAAATATACGAATACATACAGGAGGCGTGTGCCTCATTTCATTAAGTTGCGAAATAATTGATAAAATCTGAACCAATTCGACATATATATTTCATTTACTTTGATCAAATGAATGCTTTTGTTCCGGTGATACGATTAATCGAAGTAATCATAGAGTAATAATAACTGTAAGAGGGTGCGAAACCGGGTTGGCTAGCGTCTGCGTACACCAGTGAAGGTTGTGCCAGTTATGTGGCTTTGTATTAGCAATTTTAAAACAGTTCAATTATTTCCATCGGTGAGGTACGTGCAGTCTACTAACGAGCTCTTAGATTATTTCAGTAGGAGAACGGGATTTGTGGAGCAACCGCAACAAAATAAACAAAACACAATTACTATAACGTAAGAGGTGAGATCTCAAATCAGTTGCAACGAGGAGGTGCATATCTGCTATTGAATCATAGTTTATTTGGTTAGATGTAGCGCAAATCAAATTCTACATTTACTGCAAGTATCTGCCAGACTATAACCTACGTCTTTGAAATAGTTCTTTAATGTTTTTTTCGAAATATTTTTTATGTGTTGATAGAGCTATGTTTTACTGAGATTTGAAAAATGAACAAAATGCTAGTCAAATAAATACATGATAATTCATGTAGGAGGTAAGTTTTCGTTAATTTACATCAGTCAAAGGCTGTTGTCGAGAAATCGGAACATGTCACAGTTTTTAAGTCGAAACGCTATTTCAAGGGGTAAAGCTTAAAAGGGTAAGGTGATTTTTTTTACTACCAATCAAGGGATCTCGACGTACTGAGCGAAAACCCTATACATGTCTTTGTATCTACAATTATTATTTTGGCGAGAAGGAGGCGAAAAACTTAAAGACCAAACCCCCATATCTATTTCTTCGACGCGGCAATTGGGTGATAATCTATTCTGTGTAATCGTTTTTTGTCATTTTAGAGAGAAATATCAAAATATCTGAGACATATTTTCTATGTAATGTACCATTTTTTCCTGGCCTTTCTTTAACCAGTCAATAGATCCCGACAAGCTGAGTAAACTTCTTTTATCTGGCATAGATATTTTTGCATGGAAAGGGCAAAACACTGGATGTGTCAGTTATTTCGCTTGTATGATTCGGAAATAACATTAATGTACACAAAGGAAAAAATATTTCTTTGCACCAGTCAACTGTTCATAATGAGCTGAATGAAATATAATATATGATCTTATACCTGAATCCTGTTTTGTCTCATTGAAAATGCCGCTTAAAAAATAAAACTTTAACGTAATATTCTATGTAGAAGAAGTGCTTTTTTCTATCACACGATAGATGTCGAGTAGTATATGTATCGCTATACCTACACGCATATATCGATGTAAAAATATCCGATATATCAATAGGTCGTATCGATTTGCCTATGCAATAATGGGGTAAAAACGAACCCTTGAATGATTTCGAGCGACTTTTTAAGTAAATATTTAATGAATGCTAACTGGAGTGTTGGATTTAAGCGTAACTATTGTAATTGTAGCTACAATAATTTCATATGGACAAATTAAATTAGTTCATTAAATTAACGCGGGACAAGCTCGAAGCGATGCCCGCGGGTTTCGAGTAAACATCCAGTACATGTCTTCACATCTAAAATGGATATTTCGGTATAAAAATTGAAATGCAAACGTGATATCTAGTTGTTCTTTGTAGCAATAGGGTAAACATTTGTTCCGAGGGAAATTGTAAATATTCTATGAGCGAATTTCTAATAAATGTCGACTGAAAAAGCTAGCGTGGCTGATATGGCGAATATTTTGGTAATACAGTTTGTTTCCCAAAAATTTTTTTGAGAGGAACATAAAAATATCCAAAATACGTTTGATGCAAGGTACCACTTTCTCAATGATACACTCGATACCGATAGCCAATTGACAGATTTCGATTTGCACTTGAGTTTAATAGAGCGCATCTTCATACGGCCAAAATCGATATTTCGAACTGAAAAAGGCTAAAAACTATATGTTTAGGTGAAAATTTTCATTTCACATGGAAGTCTATGTAGAGGGAGTCGTTCTCAGTATCAATCAAAAACTCTCGATGAATTGAACTGAGATGCAGGGCATGCTCATATACCTAAATTAAAAATTGGTGATCGAAAATGTAGCTTCTGTGTTATAGAGCTTTCCTCAACGTCAATTGCGACGACCATGCTAAAAACACAGTACTTACATATTTCCATACAACAATAAGAAGAACATGCATTTCGAGCTGCTCCCGAGTGATTTTTTCAAAGCATTTATGATATATATTAATTGAGCGGTCATAGTGACTCATGAGGTGATTATTTCCCTCACTCATTTTCCGGGAAAAACGTCAAAAAGCATCTGTAAGTATTCATGGTGAAGGTTTAAAACACTGATGAACATATTAGGATAGGCTAAGGATATAGCTTCAGGAGGGAAACGGGTGAGGCGGGACGGGGTAATTGTAACGAAATGTGTATTCGACCCATTGCTTCCGTTGCCTTAGATGAGAAATCAGATGAGGTAAATTGGTCAACATCAAAACAGATGCGAGACAAAGCTTGCTGGTCCGTGCAGTATACACTATGCGTAGTACATATGTATTGTCATATGTAAGTAAGGCTTGTACATGTTAGTATATAAAAATATATATAATCAGCGTTTCTTTTTTGCATGAACTTTTCCCTATTAGAAGTTAGATAAAAATCAGTGTGTAATTACGAGCAAATTATATATTATCATCGCAGTATCACACATAATCCTGCCAATGTTAATATTGCAACTATATATAACCTTATGCATATATCTTATCTTATTATCCTATATATATGACCTATTAGTTATTTCGTATATTAGCATTACATTTCAGTGTTTTTTTCCATTAAAATGCTACATCTATCTCATCGTTCGCTTCCTGCTTTCACATTGAGTATTGTCTGATTTCACTTCAAACTTGAGAACTTTTCTCTTTTATAAACCTGCCTATGTGGGTTGCCGATGTAAGTTATGATGGTTTTATATTAGGTTTCTATATAGTTTTATATATTCTATATTAGGTCAGCATACACAAAACCATGTCTTCTAGTTTAATGGGGAAGATGGAGATGCCCTAAAATTACGCAATGTATAGGGGAGAAGATCATGACGGTGAAAAAGGCCTGACATTTATAGCTTCACTTTAGCCAGACCGTGAGGTGTATTCTGGGGATTCATCTGTCGTATTTATGGTAGCTAAAATTAGCATTTGCCATTTGGAACGATCGATAGACTGCATTTATCTAATACTGATGCACTTCTATTGCTGAATTTTCTTTTGTCAGTTCAAGTCTCTTCTTCTAACACCCATTTACTATAGTTGCATACAATATGTACTTCTCTATGTACCCTTACTTAGCGATTCCGATGATGTCCTTTTTCTTTTTTCTAAGCTTTTCGGAGGATGCGGTCTGTTGGAACCATTATTTACTGTATTCACTTAAATACTTTGTAACATTTATTTTTTCTCTCGCTCATTCTTTTGTCCACAATAGATCTTTGATATAGGTTACTAAGGACAGAAGGAATATGTGGCACATAAATACAGACATGGATTTTTCCTGATGAAGAACAATGGTTGGTATGTTGTTTGATGTTGCCAATTGTGAAGATTATTCTAGATTAAGTTTGCAGGGTATCTTTTGGTGTTCGATGAAGAACTGTTTTGAGCCCAGTTCTCGTCCTAATACCTATATCCTGTTCATGATGGGAACGTCTCTGCCGTATTAACACTCACAGACGACACAAATACATTTGCAAAGATTAAATTAGTAAAACCTCTGAGGCCAGATTCTATAACAAAAACCCAATTGAAATACAAACATCAACATCATCCAAGACTTCTGGGTGCAAATAAATGAGATATAACACCTATTTACAGACAGTATGCTCAGCCTAGTACTTCAATCAAAACTATCTTGAAATTTTTACCTCTGTCTAAAAAATGTCTTGCAGACATCAGTTTATTATCTAGGTTGATGTGCAGTAACCTCGAACAACAGATGATTTGAACACACCATCATTAATCTTTTTCGTATGGCACTGCAACACGGGCAGAATATACTTTTTTTTTTTACTGGGCTGCTACGAATTTGACAAAATTACACTCCATAGATAATCTCTAATTTCCTAAGCTTGCCTTGCGTAGGCATTTACAACTCTATGATTTTAAGGAATGGAACTTGCCTCTTTATTGTCTTGAACTAAAAACAAATATAATATTTTGCAAACTCCAAATGGTAGATCTCGATTGCAAAAACATGGCACTGATTGCAGGCAAGCGCTTTTTTAAAATTTGTTGCCTAAATCATTGAAAGTCTCAATTTAGAATTATGTACTAGTAATTTTTGGTATAATAACTAGTAATATTTGGTCCTGATTGACACGCAGTCGGAGTCACCACTCTATTTCTAACGGTATTTAGGCAAAAGCACAATGCAATAATACAGAAGAGAATAGGTTTATTCATATATGTCAAGGTTAATTGCACACATTACCTCTCGAAAGTACATGTTGATTAATAAATTAAAAAGCTTGACGCATTCTGTATATGATAGGATACTCTAATAACGATAACGCTTCTCTGTGAACGAAGAGCCAATATGTCTTTACCAATTGTTCAATAAGGGCCTACCAGCTTTCGTGGGAATGATATGCGAAGCGTGTCTTAAGTCAACATATAGTTTAGGATAGGATGGTCCCCTGGTGATTCACACTAATGAAGGGAACTTTCCTAAGCTAGACTTGGGAGTTTACCTATTGAGCGGAGTCGCAAACGACTGCTGCACGCGATCGGCCATCCAAATATTATTATCGTCTAGCTTAAGTCATTTTGAAAGTATCGTAGTAAGCTAGCCTGGGAAAAAAAAACCGCAGTAGTGATGGATTAAAAGTTCATTTGAGGCCTGGAGGGTTTATTCCTCTCATTACAATGTTGGTTAAACTCTGCAATAAAAGTCCCAAATTGTTAATTGACGCGAGGATAAACTGAATCGGCGCAAGAGTTTTGCAGTGGCTGTACAATGAGAAATGGCAAAAAGCATAGTAACCCACAAATCCCCTATGGGCATGTTATCCGTCTATTGTAGAGTGACTGTGCTGCCTGAGACATATATTACAGCAGTACAGTCATCGACGCTTCATGTTAAATCAGTTGTACATGCAGAGCGATCAGAAAGGCCGTAACAGATATATGCAACAGCATGAAAAGAAAAACTATAATAGGAAAGGGGCGCCGCTCGTGTTTTCACATTTCGGTTGGTTCTATACGACTCGGTTTGTAGAGTTCAATTTTTACCGCTAAATCTGTCGCAAACGAGATACAACAAAAGTGCGTACGGTAGGCTTAACCATACTAATGCACTTAATAATGCAATTTCGATTAAACTAGAACTTTGGAAGTCTACACTAACTTCTAAACGAGAAAGCTGAAAAAACTGAACAGAGCTACCTTTTAGGATTGTAACTGCGAATGCGCGTTATTTTATGTTCCCAAGTTGTAGTTCAGAAATATTCTGATTTCTAAGTAGGCATTATTTATAAAAAAAAAATAACTTCTTCGCTATTCTATAGAACAATCGCATAGATAGTTTTGTTGTACGCAAAGAGGCTGCTTCTGTCATTGTTTCTTAACGCGATCGGTATAACTTGGTACTGCTCATATGTAATGATATAAACCCGTGTAAATATAGTGCTATTTCAATTACATAGAAACAACCTTTGTTGATTAGACTGAGACTGTCGTTGCTTTTCGTTTGAAGACTTTTTCGGTACTATGAAAACGGCTCGAAATGGCTTATTTTAATTATTAATAATGGAATCGACTCTTTATGTATACATTCTACCTCCAGCTTTTGAATTGCATCTTTAAGCACATAACAGACTATTTGCGATTTGTGAGTGTACATATGAGAGAAGATTACGTTGTAAGCACGAGCGTTAGTGGGGGATAAGCTCCGCTTAAAGGGTGTGCACTGTAGCAGGGCTTTAGCACTATGACTTGCTTAGAAGACAAATTCTGTGTTGTTTCAAATCGTTGCTCTATAAAGAGAGTACACGTACGTAACAATTTCAGACTGATCTGCAAGCAGGCTTTCCGATCTCAAAATCTCAAGCCGGTAGCCGTCAATTTCGATACAAACAGTGAAAAAAAAATAAGCAAGAGAGCAGATCACGAAGGTTGCAACAGACACACGCACCGAAAATTCAGGACTGAGAGTGTGATTGTAACATGCCGACTATATGTCCTAGTAGTAATTGATTTCGGAATTTAATGTACCTTTTTTTCTGTAGAAAAAAGCCACCCTAATCGTTTTTTGTTGGAGACAAGACAAACTTGTCAAACGGTTAACCAGATCTGTTGATAATGATTGAAATTAAATAATGGTGATCATCAAAACATATTATCTATAGCTTTAGGCTAAAGATGATTTTACTATTATGGTACATTTCGCCATAGAGCTAAAAATAATAAATAGAAATATAACTAACTACGGCAGGTTTAAGTTCGACCGCGCCTCTCAATATTTTTTCCATTGAACCTTTCCACAGTAACAAGAGTTCGTTGAAGCTAAAATTAAACTTTCCGCAGTAACAGGGATAACCATGGCCTTCTAGAAGGCTGTGGCATGTCACTGTCATAAAAACGGTATGCACCTATACACAGACACAAAAACCACTTAGGTTCAACTTAAGGCAGTCTCCTATGTTTTGAATCGGCTTGGAGCGAAAAACTACGAAATATTTAAAAAAAAAGTCTATACGACTTGTAACTTGTGTTTTCAATTAGTGTTTCGTTTTGTAAACACAAATTTTTTTTTTGTTGTAAATAAGTTACATATAGCCATTTAGGATCTTTTTTTAGTGCATCGCAGGAAAACAAACAGTTCGTCTGGAATGTGTTATTTGCAAAGCAGACTAATTATCTTTTACTCATATAAATGAAATGGTTAACATATTAGTCGTTATCTTAATTCAAAGCAGCTCATACGCGTATGTCCATGAAGAGAACCACCGTTAATAAGATTTGGTGTTAGGCGCCTAGGCAGACGTAAGCGTCCGCGGTGCAGTTTTTCGATCAAAATTGACCAAATAAGTACTAACACCTTTAGATTGTCATAGAAAGTTCTGGTGATGAATTCAGATAATTCAACATATCTCAATTAGAACTTTTAAGCGATTCATTTTGAAAGCAAAACAAAAATTGACACAAACCGAGAGTGCCTGTGGAAGAAGCCTGTGGTCTGAAGAATGAGAATTTTTAGAATAGAAATGCGCGAGACTGTTATAATAACAATATAATTAAACTCGAAATTTTGCTCGTGTCGTAGATGGTTCAACAGTTGAAGGTGAAATAATTTCCATACTACAGGATCAAGTGGTTAGTTCATCGTATAGTATAAGCTACGTAGGCGCAATTAAAATGAGATAAGCACAATTTATAAGATATCTTTTGGTTTTATCGAACAGCTCACTTCACCATATAGCAGAACGAATAGCCAAGACTATGAAGAAAACTTTTAACTAAATAATTGAGACACACGAAGCTATAGCAGGCGAAGATCTACTTAGAAGAACCTCCAGAACAAAAGCAACAGATTTAGGAAATAAAATACAGTGTGGCTGATAGAGTTTTGTAAGGCATATTCAAAACGTAACATTGCAACTGCTAGAAAGATATGAAGGTGGAAAAACTCGATAATCATGGCCAACGACTGTTAATTAAAGTAAAGTAAGCCAGCAAAAAATAGAGAATTAGAAACAGTAACGGTCGAAGACAGTTTAACTAAATAATAAATAGCTTGCAAAAAGAACCGCCACGTCAATAGGATTATAACATTCGCCGTTCGCCGAATAAGCAGAATACAATAAAGTCAGTCAACCCTAGAAATAAGCTAGTTTGAATAAATACACCCCTTAACCTTGTAAAAAAATTGCGTTGAGAAGGAAACGTGGTGATAATTAACTCAGCGTGCTTTGCTATCAACAATTAGAAGCATAGCACTTACTAAGATCTACAAGCAATATAACGAAGAGAAATATATCTTTTTGATATTTTTTCCTTAATTGCTGTTTTATTTTTCAGTATTTTAATGTTAGAACAGCTGCTGCTGCTGCTGCCAGTTGGTAACAGTTCTACTAAAATGGGATATCAGTGTGTGTGCGTGTGTACAGCTTAAAGGTGATCAATGGTTTTTAGAAAACAGTTCTCGAATTTTTGGCACAGCTCAGACAATGTGGTATTTCAAGGTACTACCTTCACGAACAAACGTTCATAATTGCATTGCTCGATGAGAAAACAGGCAAATGCAAAAATTTCGAAGAAACATTAACATAAACAATAAAAATGTTCATGCTGAGACATACATTGTTCATGTAAGCGATTTTAAAAATGCATAATGATGACTCCATGCCAATCAGTGATTGCAACTGAGAATCCTGAAAAATCATATAACCACACGGTTAAAGTACAGTTTACTGGTGTTATTTTATTTGTTCATTTATATTGAGTTCGTGTGAATAATAACACTGCAGTGAAACGGTATCTATTTTAAAACTGTAGTCATTCAAAATTACCTTGCGGTTGAAATAATATAATTAACATGGTACGCTGTGAGATTCGATGTAAATGAACAGCTGTGGCGTACAAATTTTAATTGTCGTTGAAATTAAATTACGCTTAAATTAAATACTGAAGCTATCACAAAATGAAGTTATTCTAAAAAACGACAACTGTTTATAAATCTGTGACGTCAGTATCAACTCAACGATCGCTTCGAAATACGAATGCCCCGATACGTGGACAGCGCGCCTTGCTAACTAACAAAAATGTCAGACTAATAAACAGCTGCGAAAGAGGCTAAGACAAAGAAAAATATGATTTGCTTATATATTCGAGGAATATGGTGCAATGTTAGATAATCATAGGGCGTTTGTGGAGTGTGAAAATGTCAGAGTTTACTGGTAAAATGATCGACACATATGAGACAGTTTCGTAACATTCTACGCTGTTCGAACGTTTGTGTTCCTCTATGCATCCCGTTAAATATACTGCTTAGTTACTATCAAATATATCCGAACAGTCCTTATTAGATGTCACTAGGTGGAGTGAGTCCATCTGGGCGACTTATCAAGATCTGTGTGAAACACTGGCGGCGCTACTGGTTGGAATGTTTAAAGCACACCAACGCATAATGTAATGTCACGCCCAAAAGATACTTTCTCATAGTAAATTTACGTCAGGCGTGGAGTCGGTTCGTTAATCTACGTATATATACATCGTTGAAATTAAGCTTTTCTTAACGCTCCATGATTGTTTGATTCGGGCTCGCGGCATAGCTGTGTCTCAATAAAAGCGTTAGATGTTTTCTTATCTAGCGATTGCCGCTGCTTACATCACTTCGTCGTTCTGCATAAGTGCGTACTATGTATGCCCAATCGCAGTCCCTGTGATCCGAGGCAATTAGTGACCATCGACGCAACGTCTCGTTCACTTTCTCCTCGCCCGCCATGTCTGTTGTTTTTGTTCCTTGAACTGCTGCTGACACAGCGGTTACAAAAATCTCCCATAGGCTCATCAGCTGGCATCATCAAAGCTTTTTGCGATAAAATATTGATATATAATTGCTGCTAATCCAGTAAACTGAGCGAAACCACCTTGGTGACGCAGCAGTCAAACTGTCATAATGATTATGCTGATCACGATGATGATGATGATGATGATGATGATGATGATGATGGCGGCGTTTGCAGACGGGCTATCGCAACACAAATAGCGTTATCGGCGGTACCAAACGGGGGGTTTTCATCCACAACACTTCATAGATATCATTACTCCATTAGCTACGGGACTTATGTGAAAGTTAGAGCAAAGCATCAGGTGATGCGGATCCGAAGGCAAACTGAAGAGGAGAGAAAGACAAACGGAATAAAGAAGCTGCCCGATTTAGGCAATAAGGGGCCCCGTTCTATCAGCAAGACATAACCACCAGTGAAGTAATGGTCGCTTGTCGTCAACAAGTGATCCACAACGCTGCGATTAAATGAGTCTGTGGGGGTGGTGGGGGCTGGCTCGGTGCAAAGGGAAGCAGTGTGAGACATGGGCCATGGTCTTCAGCAGCGGCAGTTAGCCCCGTGACCATGACAATAACGACTGGGCTATGATGTGAGCGTAAAGAATCGGCAGCTCTCACAAATGAAATTTCACATGATCGGACCGTGGAGCCAACAGTTGTTGATTATGGTTGTCGTTACGGTGACGGTAGTGGAGAACAAAGACAATTTGATCTAGGAAGATGCCTTTGGTGGTAAACCGTGTCGCGCTTTGTTCGTTAGCAACGGCTCAATCGATTCAACTACGTGAGCTTATAGTGTGAACGTATAATCTTTACCCTCAGGTTTGGCCACATCCAGGTACAAGTGCACTTGCTAACGTCTGCCCGTGTCTCGGTGGAGCGGACAGTTACTAAGTTTTACGGAAGTTGTGCTCGCATGCAACACTTACGTGGTGACTTTTAGATTATCTCATCTATTACAATGGTTTATGCTCTGTGTATGTACAATGGCTTCTAGTACCGATGTGCCAGTTTACACAATCTGGTTCAGAATAATGCAATGACTTAAGCTCCGCGTTTTGTTCAAGCGGAGGTGGGTTGGGGGTTCATGCGTGTCTATTATATTTTTAAAATATCACTACCCATTTAGGAAGAGAAGATGAAAATTTTGATGAAATACCGAAAAGCAACATAAACAGGATTGAGAATAACTGCGCCATTTCTCCAAAGCAGAATACGTATTAAAAACCGGTCCTCATTAAAATACCAAGTTTTAGCACGCACACGTATCAAAAAACGAATTAAACGTATCTGCAGACATTATAGGTCGATTGATTGACTTTCTGATGGGCTAACCGGATGCTGATTTACAAATGGTAACATGTTACGATTGTCAATGTGAACTAATAATGTTAATGTGCCACTATTCCCTTCTATTGTAAGACGTATACATAGAAAAAAAAACGAACTACAAATAACAGCTATGAAACCGATGCCAGTACAAAACTTTCCCGGATAACGAATGTAAGATAAGCGTTCCTCATTCTTTGTATGTCGTGTTTGTTGCACCTAGTGAAGGATGAATCTACTTCCGCATGTGCTCTGTTCAAGTTTATTGATCTTACCAGCCCTCATCCACCTATCTGAGAGTACTCATCACGTCGAAGGAGTGAAGCACGTCATAGCACTTAAGGTAGTGGTTCGATAATTAAATGTAAATATCCAGTAATTGATAGATATTTTCCAAGTTTGGGAAGAAACGAAAGAGAAATGGTGACGTTACAGGCACGAGGTCAAGCGTGTGCCCATGGTGAATACAAAACCCATAAACGAAAAGAGGAAATATTTATCTTAAGTGATTATAGAAATATATTCGAATCGTAAATTTGTCTCTGTTAATCGTTATTGATATTTGTCTTTGGGTTTTTAAATAACTCGATTGTGTCGATTTTGTTACCTGTCGATCTAGTTCTAGGTACTTCTTGATTTAGTTTTTAATTAGTAGGTTAATATATTGGCGAAATGTTTACCTTGTTGCCATCTTCAGCAAGAATGTAGCGGAACCCATCATATCATAACCGGTAGATAATCTGTTACACTATTCCACTGCTATCGGGACTGCGATTAGTTTAGGTGGTGTTGCAATCAGTACCTTAGAGCTATGATAGATACAGTTCTAATAAACAACATGGCCCAGTGACCGAATAAAGTTATTTGCGGCCATATTTTGCGAATGAAAATAAAGTACATTTTGATGTATCAACTTATAGGTGGTACACAAAAAGATGAAGAAGTATCTTCCAAAGTTAATCAAGTCAATTCACGCGGTCCCCGTTCCCGTGCCACTTTACGTGGCTGTACCCGACAAGAAGGGTTTTATACTTCACACGACTAGACTCCCTGACCATCTACCGTGAGTATGCCAACCTATTTTCTCATTTCCCAATTACCGTACAGTATGTATACGTGTAGTGTCACAGAAATTTGAACTTATGATCTCCCGTGACAATGACCAGCATTCACATTGGTAACGTGAAAAATAATAATAATAATAATCGTATCTCGAAGGCAGCAAGTAAATTACATATATTTTTGACGATATAGATAGCTTTGTAGAAACTATAGATGAATGCACATGTGTATCAATGTACTAGTAGGTATAATTAGGGGGTTGCGAGCAGGAGTTGTTGTCTCAAGTCCCGCTAAAGACACATAATAATACAACAACTGTAATAGGGAAACAACCGGATACATATGATTTGTTAAACGAGTATAAGTTTTGCATCTATATACTTTTTGGAAGCACTAAAGTTACTGCAATATGATGTTCAAAGTTCAGACGTTCGAAGTTCTGTTTTGAAAAAAAAAAGTTAAATATATTTAGTTTCGTTTGACGGCAACCTTTACCCTATATATTTGTACACGTCAAGTAACACAGTGATTTTCTAAAGAAAAGCCAGCGCTGCAGTCTAAAGCAGAATCATGGACGCTTTAGGGACAATTTCAACCGTATATGACTGACATTGTACAACTTGCTCGTCGCATTGCTTTCTATGATATGCTAAAAATGTGCTAGTCCGAGTGCAACGTCTATACAGCGTCTCTTGAACGAGACACATGGCTGTTGATGCAAAATGTTGGGCAAAAATCCACGTTATCTCTATATCATTAAGAGAAGATTTGCCCCTGCCGGTAACATGTGCTTCGAAGTACAGAAACGGCGGAGAACCACAGCCTGCGAATGTTCTGCAGCAGTCGACATTGCAAGACTTACGCAAGACTTTTCATAAGGTCCTTACGTCCTTGTCAATCCAAGAAGCGTTAATGATCTTGTCGCAGAACATGTGAACGAGCATTTCCTACGCCCTTTTTAAAAAATCGGGCAAACTAAGGCTATGTAAACCGACCAGCTGTTCAAGATTTTCGTTTGACCGGTCCTAGCCATATTTCCTAACATGATATTGGTTCAGGCAACAAGTTGCTTAAGTTAGCATTCGGGACTAGATGTCATGTTTTCTGTAAACAAACGTTATTAAGAAATTCAATGTTTGGTCGAATCCTTTCAGTTGAATAAATCGTAGTGTTTCTCTATAATAGATAATGGTAGATTCTGTTTTCGAAATTCATGACAGTGGCTTTTCCTTAAAAACGACTACTGTTTTTTTCATTTGAGTATTGTTTCCTCCACAACGCTGTAAAAAATTGTAATACAATTTAACTGGCAAATTTTGATTTCGGTTTTGCCACTTTCGACAGCTGCTGCATTCGTAGGTATGTTTATTGGGTGTACGACTCACCTACTCAATACTCTATAATTTCCTAGACTTCCTTATTTTTACAGTAAAAAGTTCTACTTTACAGCTACCTCATGTTTTAGACAGTAACTCCTATCTCTCTTAATCATTGATTTTGGTCATATATATATCGAAATCGAGAAATCAGAATTTAAGGAGTTTTTTTTTTTTTTTACATTACTGTATAAAGATAAGAAATTGTAGTGCGTGCAACTAGAATAAAAAAAAGCATGTTCGGATTGCTTTTCTATAAAATCGATTTAAAAAATACCTAAACCTAAGGAGGTCGTTTCTAATTTATCAGTTGTGTATCTAGCCGTTTAAATGATATCAGTGATTCGAGCGGTAACAGTAGAACCGTAACAATATTAAGCGTCCGTCTGTTCGTTTAAAGTGGTTTTAATTTCGTCCTACCTTACTAAGTTAGCATCTTACTACTTCCTTTTTTTTGTACTTATTCACATTGATTCGTTCAAATATCGTGGGTCGTATTATATAGTTTCTTATCATATGTTCTTTCCATATATATATATATATATATATATCTATACATATATATATAAACAAGGTGTTACAATGGTTCATCCGTGTAGTTATATACGATGACTACCGTCGGAATGATGAAGCGATTCGTGTGAGAATGCGCACATGTGGACGGTTGATGCTACCGAAAATTATGTCGAGCGATCATGATAGCAGTATTGTTACTTAACGTCAAAATCGCTTTTTCACACAAATTATACAATTGCCCACACACATTCAAATGTAATTTCATATTGTGGAAATTCAGTTAAAAATACTTTGCTAATTTAAAGTTACATTTGTAATTACATAAAATTTCTAGTAAAAACTGATGCCTGATGTACTCTACTTTGCTTTTAATTTCTGCCTGTTTTTTCCAAAATGTATATCATAAGCTTTGAAATCCCTTTTACTATTTATTATTATTTTTATTAAGATTCTTCTCGATTGTCGAAACACACTTATAGCTTGTATTTGATGTTGAAAATAAGTTACTTGATATTATATTTATTTAAAAGTAGGTTTATTGGTGTAAAAGTAAGCGTGGTATCATAAACTCAATAGGGCAATATTGAAACTAGAAGGTAATCTAGCAAAATAGCTGACAGATGATAAAAATCTAATCTTTACCCATAACGATCATCTAAAATGCCCTGTGGAATGGTTTTCTTTGAGGCGAAAAAAAACGGATTTTTCTGAATAGTAATTAAGTTTAGCGAGAAATGTTAACACGAATTAGTCTATGATATTCATTTATTACTTTTGTGTTTGATTATATTTGACGTGTTTAACGATTATTGCAGGCCTGAAAGTCCGTGTCAGTATGCTCAGTATTGGCGTCCGAAGGATTTGTATGGGACCGGATGTGACCATCACTTCGGCTGGTAACAGAATCTTACCGCTCAATTTCTAAGAAACGTCATGCGACCTGGATATAATTGATTATTAACCATGTGAATATAGGGCATATGATTAGTTCTGTATAAATATATTTTTGACGCTTTGTGTTATTAAGGATGATAACTTACATCTAGGTAGTGAACTGCTAGTGAGTGTTTACAATGTGTCAAATGACTTAAAATAAAAAACGTTGCGTCATTAAGGAGGTCATTAAGCACTTTTTAGTTAGCAATTTACTGTGTGTAAAGAAGGACCTGAGTCTCTATGAAATTGATTTAAACGGGTTTACTTGGACGTTTGGACTGAAACTGGTTTAGAATCTAAATATGTTAGGAGTTAAGGGATGGGGTTTACATAAAAAGGTACGAAAATCATATTATTCAGCTAGATCTTAGTTGCGAATTTGTCCAAGATAATTTCGAAATTTATAGCGGGTACTTTTGAGATTCGAAGAACTCGTTCGTTGAATTAACCCAAAATCTGCCAATTATTTTAGGCATTATCTGTTAACAGTATAGTTTTTCATCTAACCAAATCGGTAAGTTCACACGCAGATGACGTGGAAGGACAAAAGTAGACAACCAACGGAGAAGCTAGCAGTTACAGCTGAAGCGGTGCTGAAGACAGGTGTTAATATTCATACTTATTTCCATTCAAACAAATATACGTTAATGACGAATAATATCTGCGCCACGTTGTTTCAGTCAGTCCACTTTTTTATTGTTCGAATCATTTCATTACTTCTGTGTTATCCCATTAGCAATTAAAGCACGCCGCTTCCATTATCAGACCTCAATGGCAGTTCTACAAACTCTGATTTAGAGATTCCACTATCGAATATATCCGTCTTTCTATGATCTTATAACATTCAGCGTGCCACTTCCCTACGTCAATCATTCTGTTGCAATTAAGCCTATACTGTGCTACCACTAACTTATCATGCCACTGCGTATATTCTTCAGTTATTTTGAGAAATTGAAAGCTTAAATACATTTTTATTATTATATTAGCTAAATTTTTAAACGCTCGGGAAACGAAGCCAGCAAGAAGCTTGGAACAACTTAGAAATCCTTAATCATACTTTCCGGGAGGAAAGGCCATACTTGACTCCGTGGCAAAAATGAGAAAAATGTTTTTTGAAAATTCAGTTTTGTGTCGAATCTGGAAACCATTATTTCGCGCCAATGTGTTCTCGCAGATGGGAATAAAAACCATCCTACCAGAGATGAACCTCTTAATCAAGTTGACATAAATATTCACACATTAACTAAGGTAAGAACAAAATAAATAGAACTTACTTTTTATAGGACATGTCCTATATAGTTTACCATATTTCTATCTTGATCTAGGGGTGATAGCATCGATGCGGTCAAGATGACAATAGTTCATTAGTTCTATAGCGCTAGGATCGTAAATACTCTACGATCGTTTACACCAAGAACGTAATACACAATCTAAAAGAAACTGGTACGAATGCTCAATAATAGTTTACTAAACAGACGTTAGTCGGCATTGTTTGCCACTTGGGCTAAGATAGAATAAGTAGAGTTTACAGAATTGACAACTAATTTTCGCGGCACTAAATGTGTTTGAGCATTTCCTTGGCGTAAATTACAGGCTGCTATAACGGAACAAAAACATGATATTACGAAATATGATTAAAAACACTATCACAAATCTATAAAATTCCGACATTCTTCAAGGCTTACGATTGTTTCAAGACATCTCAAATTTGCTTTGAACGCATCTGTGAACCTTGTTGCTGGCCGAGCCGTCCTAACAGCACCGGGCATAAAGGAAACATTCTACACTTCGTTGACTTTGTTCGAATTAAACCCAGGGCTAACACATGTGGATTCTGTCAAATAGGTTATGAAACACGGGACCGTCGTGAGTGGATTTCAGAATATGACTTGAATAAGCTGTATTCGTAATACAAAAAAATCCACATCTAAAAAAACAACTGTTTTTTTTTTCGTATTTTCTAATTTGTCATCCTCAATAATTTGCGCAGTCTTTTTTTACTCGATTTAATTAATTGTTGTTTTGAACCATTATGAAATGTGTGAATAAGAAATCACTCAAAGCAAAGTGAGATAATTATAAAGTAAAATACATTAAAGGATCGTCTAAGGACATTAGGATGTTACTATGCAATGACAAACAATATTGATTAATTTTTAATTTATTGTTTAGCTTTTTTGACGTTATTGCTGCCATTCTTCCGACCCTGGCATTTGTGTTATACAAAATCGATTAGCATACATCTATTTATGTTTATTAAATGAAACAGACTGTTTATACAAAAAGAGCCTATTTCTGATGCAGAGAGGACAAAAAAACGACCTAGCAAAATCACTTTAAAGTTGATAAATACAATGCGAAATTATTAGTGAATAACGATGCAATAATTTTAAATATGTAAGTACTGAAACCCACACTCGCGAGTGGAAAGCTGTGATTCTACCGGTGTTTTAGAATCTATTATTGTGCCTATACAACTGCGATTACTCGAGCATCATTACGATAACACTATCTCTAATCACTGCCATGTGAGTGGTTTTCTTAAAACGAAGGTTTGCTAGTAATCTAACTGAAACGGTCGAAAGGGACCTGTTGCAGTGTAGAGGCAAATATCTCTAATGAAACGTTTTGTGCATCACCTTTCTAGATACGGACAGACATTGTCCTCTCTAGGCACATCTGCAACCCAGATGCAATGATCACAGGTTAACGAGGGCAAAACACATTCACTGCCTTCGGTGGTATCTAGCTGGCTTAATGAAATCTATATAATTTTTTACTAGTTCCAAGGTAAGCAGGCAGAACTAAGCGTGCTTATATATTACGTATGAGTAATTGATTGATAACTCATCATATGAAGAGGTGGAGATTTTCGTAGGTAACTTCGCGAGCTCAGTTATTTTACAGCGAAAATCGTCTCTTTCATGCAAGGCTGTTTTTGCCAGGTCTTAGAAAAAATACTTGGAAACTGGAATTCGCTGATCATTTGTGAGTGGTTAACCTTAACTGTGCTATATTGTACACGAAAATGTTGTTGGCGTCGCGTTTGAGAATCTTCTCGAGCATTGGAAAGGCACTCCACGTATCAAGCAGGGTGCTTAACAACGAGGACAGCGTAAAGCGTGCTATTGAAACTGGAGATGTAAGTAGCTTTCCCGAACGTTTCAACTTCACTCGTGATGTCGTTGATCTTTGGGCGAAACACGAAAGCCCACTACGCAAGAGCGTACCGGCTCTATGGATGATACAGGACGGGAGATCAAAAACATACACGTATCGTGAGCTATCGCAAATCTCGAAGAGAATCGCCGGTGTTTTCCATAATTATGGAATTAAAAAAGGAGACCGGATTCTCTTGTGCTTACCGAAGTGCCCGGAATATTGGTTCATCATGCTCGGCCTAGTGAGATGCGGCATTGAATTTACTAGCATCACCACGCAGGCAACTGGCTACGATCTGCGATACCGGATTGAGCGCTTTACACCGAAAATGGTAATTTCAAATAAGATCAGTGATGTCGATTTTGCAACCGTCAACACAGAAGTTGAATACAAGATGTCGATTTCGTATGAAGGAGTTGGTTGGATGAGTTTAACCTCACTTATGGAGTCCGCCGGTGATTTCGACGGTTACAATACTTCATTGAACGACCCGGCCATTGTATTTTTCACTAGTGGAACAACAGGAAAGCCCAAAATGGTTGAGCATACACATAGTTATCTATTAGCCCATGTTATAACGGGTAAACGTTTATATTTCTTAAAACACACTGATGTTTTCTGGTGCTTGGCGGACACGGGATGGGCAAAAGTGGCTTACGCGACGTTCTCAACATGGCTGTATAGAGCATGTGCGTTTGTTGATACGTCGGCCCGATTTTCGCCGTACGATGTCCTAAAAGTCCTCCAAGACTACCCGATTACTAAATTCTGTGCCCCTCCCACTGTTTACCGGCAATTAATCAACAAAGAGAGCGGATTGTTCAACTTTAAGGCACTTAATGACTGCGTGAGTGCGGGTGAACCGCTTAATCCCGAAGCGCTTCATGCTTGGAAAGCTCTGACAAACATTTATATCAGGGAGGGGTATGGTCAGACAGAAACCATCGTTGTTGCTTGTGCACCTTATGGCTCTGTAGTTAAACCAGGTTCAATGGGTCTCCCTTTGAAGGAGTGCCAAGTTGTCATCCTAAATGATGATCTGAGTCCAGTGAAACAGGGCGAGGTTGGCCAGCTAGCACTTTCCATGTCGCCTGTAAAACCAATTGGTCTTCTAAAAGGCTATAGGGACGCCGAGGATAAAAACGCCGATGCCTTTAAAAACGGTTACTACTTGACTGGTGATAAAGTATACCAAGATGAAGACGGTTACTTGTGGTTTGTTAGTAGAGCAGATGATATTATCATATCAGCTGGATACCGCATCGGGCCATTTGAAATCGAAAGTGTTTTACTAGAGCATCCGGCTGTGGTTGAGTCGGCTGTCGTCGGTGTGTCTGACCCGGACCGTTTCGAAATAGTTAAAGCATTTATAGTACTGGCTGAAAACTACACAAGCTACGACCACGACAAACTTGCTAACGAGATTCAGGAATTCGTTAAACAGCGAACTGCTCCGTACAAATATCCCCGCCAAATCGAATTCGTCAATTCGTTGCCGAAAACAATGAGCGGGAAAATTCAACGAAATATACTACGCCAAAAAAAATAGCACTAAGAAAATGTAACACACGAGTTGAATAAACACGCTCAAATGTTGCTAAGCTAATCAAACATTATCACTATTTATTTTATGTACGCGTCGGCCATTAGTCTCGGAGCAATCCGTTGTGTCAACCTACAGGATCGGCACAAAAAAACTGTTGTACGCAGGCAATTCCATTGCTGGTCCCTATCTTTCAGTGACGCTCATTTCCCTTTCGCGGGTACCTCCAGCTCAGTCCTACTACAAGCCCTACGCTTGCATCAGCACCACCTGGTGGCGGTGGCGCATCATCGCGGCTGCCATTACCCAATCGTTGCTGTTGGTATCAGTGGATAAATGCACCTGCAGCTTGTCCAGTTGCATAAGCGTACGTTGACAATTTGTCTCGCTGCTGTCTGACATCGTTCTTTTACTCAATGGGGTCATTGATTTTCCGCTTGACGACCAACCTGCTTGGTGCTCGCCCGTACTTGATCGCTTTCAATGGGTGGTGGAGCAGATCACCATCATCGTTTGTCACGACGATCATCAGCGTAGCAGCCTAGGTATCGCATCCTGTTTTCGCTCTAGAGTAAGTAAATGCTTTAGCTAGCCAGCCAAACTTGATCCCCCGATTGTCTACAATTCTCTCCCTCATTCTCCTTCCCCATTCCGCACCCTCCGATGAGCCGGTCAGATTCGGCCCAGATATTCAGAGAAAAGTGGTCTTCCTCTGCTTGAACGGATCTCTTCGTCTTCACCCCAACTTCTCGCCACCGATTAGAGGGGCGGGCTGCATGACTGTGCGTGTGTCGCTGAATATGTCTATGCATGTCAATGCGAGTATGAATGTAAAGATATCGAGATGTGTAGTCGGTTTGGCTGAGGGGAGTCCCTCTTTACTATGCTTGACCGTGTTTAATATGTTTGCTTGGAGAAACTGAAATCGCCTTACTTCTCGACTTGCACACTCAGCCACTAACCCCCCTATCTGTCCCCTGGTTCCTGTCTCCCAGTTCCGGCCGCAGCACCCGCGCGCTTCACCTTCACATGCTGTTCACAGGTGCGCGATTATGGCTAGAGGTGCGTTACCAGTTATAAAGTTTGTTCCCGCACAAAGGTAAAACTAGTGTGTATATGTATACAAGTATGATGATGGCTCCGAAGCCATGGAGCGGAAGATATGAGGTTCTTCGGCTGTGCAATTGATATCAAGTGAGTGATTGAGATTATTGGAGAAGGTGAGCTGGCTTGGGAGGGGACGTTGATTATTTTCGCGGCATCTCTCGGAAAGGTTGACGAATGCAAAGATATCCGTGAACTCGAGCGTGGCAAACGAAATAACGTGGATTATAGCAAGTCGTATTGTATAATTGTAATACGATCAACAATGACTTATCTACACGGTTGCTTTCTATAGAAATAACTGAAGGTCTATGAAAACTAAACAGGACTAATCGCAATAAAAATAACAATGAGTTGTCCTCGAAAATGCAGTAGGGGAGCCGAACATAAGGAAGAAATGCGGTTATTCACAAATAGGACCGCTTGAAAGGAGAACTCTTCCAATCATCTTTGATCCGTCAAACTCTTTCAAATTGTTTCAGGTAGTCCCACTGGACGGTACGTCCTGTTCTCATCATTCTTTGTCCCGAATTCGATTTGCAGTGATACATGGTTTTCAATTTAATAATATTCAATTATAATATTCAACTATAATCATGTGAATAGAATCACAATCTTCAAGCTTGGATTTCCAATGTGGTATTTAATTCAATGGTCGCTTATTATCACTACAGAATGATAGTACTCTGAGTAAATGCTCGTACGCTTTCTAATTCTTCTCTAAAAGATAACCAAAAAAAAACTTCAATGAATTTCTATCGTAGTTATTTCATTATAATCTATATTGTCGGTCACGGTCACGAGCAAACAAATCCGATCTCTAGTTTGTTTCAGAAACCATCAATATACGATGACCTTTGAGCTCGTAAGGTACCCAATCGACCAAGGGATTTAATTCATCCAAGATGCTCTCGACATTGTCAGTTATATGATGTGGCCTTTCGTCTACTATTGTCTATTTCGTCTACAACTACACGGCTATTATATCGTTTTTTTGACAACTCGATTGGGTAATGGTGGACCGCGAGGTCAAAATGCTTTCATCGAAACGCAGGCGCACCACCGTGTTCGAGTTACGTCCAGGGGCTTATTGTTGTGGTCCGATAGAGGCACCTCACTTCATTGACAGGCTGCGATGCTTTCTTCCCCTTCCTAAAAATAAAAGCTTTCTACACTTAGACATCCAGATATTAAGCTAACTCAGCGACCAGAGCTGACAATTCCTATAATATTTCGTAGTTCTTTTTTAATCAGAGCGTGCAGTTCAGTAGGTAATTATTATGCTAAGTTTTAGTACGAGAAAAGTCTCAGTTGTTACTTTCGGAAACTGACATTGTTAGTCGTTCTTTTTTATACTACTGTGGTGATTCTACAGCCATAAATGCAACTTACTAGTAACCAGGTCAACTAACTTTGAATAGAAGATAACATAACTTGTCATCCACATATAAAACGCTAGCATGGAACAGTATCCGTTAGTCTAAAGTCAAAACGTGTAACTACGTCTAAAAAGATCAAAATAGCAAAAAATCATTTCCAGCTTTAACAAGTTTTGTGTAATAGAGACAGCTACTACCTTCAGCTATAATCTCCTTTGATTCTTAGAAAAGGGCGCTAAGCCAAAAGGAATACCTTTCTTCATATTACTCTTTATTTCATCATATATTTAAGGTATTTTCCATGCCTATCGATTTCTCGATATGTATGAGATATTCTTTGTAATACGACGGTAAAATTAATAAAGAATTCATAAAGAAAAAAATTTTGGTAGCCACATTATACATCTGATTAATCAGACGTTCGCAAATAAACAGCCTAGGAAACCCTCTATCTATTTTAGGGCATTTAAGGGCGCTAACAAATGCAAGTAAGTAGGAAAGGTACCTTGGGCAGCAGTTAGACCTGGCAATCATTCCATGAAATAAAGCGTAGTGGCGAGTTAGTTCTACGTACTCAGCTAGAATGTAGTTGCGCAAGAAAAACGGGTAAAAGTAGAGAAAAATAAAACGTCAATAGAGTGTCTGGTTATCCGAATAAGATGGAGCAACTGGAAACAAATAAGTCATAATTAATAAAAGGCTATATAAATAACTAATTAAAAATAAGAAAAAACAAATAAGATTCGCGTAATTTCCTAGTAAGCTTGTGTTATAGTGAATGGGATGATGTATTTGCTGAAAGATCTGCCGTCATTGTTCAGTTATCTAGCAATCAGACCAGCACTTTGCATATAAATTTTTCTGTAATGACTGCTGACAATAGTTGCTCATCGTTGTTCTTAGCGGAAAGGTCGGCAAAAGAGAGTGCAAATCTGATGATGCCAGCAACTTGTTCCTATATACATATATATATATATATATAATATCTTGTTAATAAATAAAATATCTTGTTATTGTAAATCATTGTAATGTAGCTGGACACATTTACGTGCACAGGGTGCTTACCGTTAGACCTTAGAAACTTACCTAATTTTAGAGAATTAGGATCCTAGAAATAAGTTCGATCACTTGAGAAGTAAGGTTTAGTGTGAATGTAGTTAGTCCTGTTCGCTGTTAAACATGAAGCAAATAGGAGAAACACTGTGTCCCGAAGGACATCAGACTTTCTTAGGATTTCAGCTGCT
Source organism: Varroa destructor (assembly GCF_002443255.2). Classification (NCBI taxonomy): domain Eukaryota; kingdom Metazoa; phylum Arthropoda; class Arachnida; order Mesostigmata; family Varroidae; genus Varroa; species Varroa destructor. The sequence continues at coordinate 55,989,488 of NW_019211456.1, read as the reverse complement.
ATTAGAAACATCCGTTCAGACCATTTGTTGTTTTTCCTTTCCTCTGCGATAAAAAACGTCACCACTTTATGCGTATTAAAAACACAGAATGGAAATAAATTATACTGGAGATTACCTTTGAAATCGTCATCCTTCGATTAATTTTCTGTTAGGTTAAAAAAGTTTATAGTCGAGGAATAGGCAGGAACTTAGGCGAGCGCGACAAAGGATCTCAAGTGAATTTGTGCAAAACTATGTATCACTATCTCCAAAGCCAACTAAATAGAATAAGGTTGGCTTCGCTACTCAGACGAGGCAGTAGGGGATGCGTTCAGCTTCAAATAATTCTGTGCTGCTCAGCGGTAAGTGTATCCTCGTCATAAGCTCTATGTACCCCAAAGAGAGGGAGGAGCTGTCAATGGTTTGCATTATCTTCGCCTATGTCGTATGCAAGAATGACTGCTCATTCTTTGAGAAACTGAAGCGAGTGAGTGGAAGTGGAAGAATAACACGCCCCCTGCGGTCAGTTAGGACCTAACGGTCGGCTTGAAGTTCGCTTTTACGATCAGAAGCAGCTGCGCCATCTAGCGTGTTTATATATATATCAACAAATACAAAACATCTTTAGTCTCAATAAAAGAGTATTATAATGTGGCTGAACGCTGAGCCAGTAGCATCTTCACAATCCAGCACGTAATCAAAAGCGTGATTAATAGAGAGAGAGAGAGAGAGAGAGAGAGAGAGAGAAAGGGAGAGAGAGAGGCATCATTGCTGTGAAATTACACCTTTCAATTTATCGAGTTAGTTTGCACTTTCTTTGTTACCTTGTTATACCTAATAACCAAATAATTATAACCCATGTGCTCGTAATATCAAATAGCGCCTGTTATAACTTTAACTAAAAAGGGCTGTAATATGGACTGCTGCGTACATGAGCTCCTACGTGATTACGTTCCCAAAATCGGATTTTTAAAAAACGATTTACGCATTATTGTAACATTGTGCCTTTTTAAATAATACAAGTAACTAAAAGCTTTATCTGATATTATATGATTCACCTGGTCAAGCTAAACATGAGAATTAAAGTGTAAGGCCTTTATGAAGTTAGTACAGTTATATTATACAAACGTGTATTCTTGAACTGATTTCCTTTTTTAACAACGATAAGTATTATTCAGTAATGCATACTGAATGCAACATTAGAGGAAAAACCGGACGATACAATTAAAAATATTATTAGGAAATTAGGAATATTAAACATTGTAGTTATGAGCTGTAATTTGGTCAAGGACGCGATGAGTTCCTAAGTAAGAATTTCTGTCTCGATTGTCGAATATTTCAATATATTCTTGTAATCGTTTCAAAGGTGAAAATAACTTTTTTTTTTTTATGTGACCTTAAAATAAACGGAACTGCGAATGCACCAGCAAGACGATGTAAAATCATTGGTTAACATACAGGACACCCTCCGGTGTCCGCTCCTCTAAAAACGATTTCTTGCGCGCTGTATTCTTGTCAAGGGCTGCGTTTGTATCCCGTGCTGTCTATGCGTTTGTTCGGCACTTAGTGGAATTCTTTCTTCGTAAATGATCGTGCGACAACTCGTTTTTTACCTCATGCCCTTTCCCCACTTGGCTTCGCCTCGGGATCGAAGGCGGCGGCAACGATGGTGGTGCAGGGCCCGCTGCCGGCGGGGGTCCCATGCAGTCTCAGCCATATCGTCGTCGTCGTATCTTGATGCTGCTGCTGCTGCTGCTGTCCGTTCGTTCGTTAAAGAAGACTTCGTCCAGCAGCAGCGGATGGCAGTGGCCGCCTCCTTTTTGGCTCGGTACCGAACGGCACGGAGTGACACAAAATTAACCCATTTGTCTCAAGGGCGAGGCCGCTAAAGGCAGAACACGAAATGAAACGGGAAGGGCCATGAGATGGCAGACACAATAAAGAGATTGTAGCTACTCAGCCTGTCTGCCACAACACTCCACTGCTGTAAGAACCTCACCAAACCTAACGTTAGGCGGCGGAATAGAGTGTGCCAAGGAAGGCCGAGGGATTTAGGGATAGGGCGAGGAAACAAGATAACGAAGTTTTGGCGATTTGTTTAACAGACACTTAATTGAAACGTGGGGTAGAAAAAAGACATTCCTGAACTATCACTTTCGAGTAGCAGGGAACGGCCGTGCGGAACACAACAACTACATTGTGATAGAAAATACTAAACATTAAGCAATATAGAGCAAAAGAAGTGTATACGGTTTTATGAATAAAGGTAATAATCTAAACCGCTTGTTGTTAAGTACAGTGAGTATTATTATTATTATTATTGAGGCCGAGGATAGGAAAAAAATTGGAGGGCGGGGGAAATGCGAAAAAAGCCATTGCAGTCACAATTGAAAATATCTTTTTACCTTGGATTACGAAACCTGGCGCAATATAGATAACCAAATCCTGTCAACTAATAAACGTCTTGCTATTAGAGAAATTGGGCTAGTTCATTTAAAAAATAAGCTTAGTAATAATGATACTGGCTTATGCATCACTTTTACAAAACGCAGTTAGTTTTGCTTGAGAAAGCTCACTTTAATATTTGTGTAAGCTCAATCAGAAGAAACATCTTTTCGAAGTTATTCTATAATCTCCGTCAATGTTTTTATTAAGAGTTCGAGTTGCTGCTCAGCTTTCTGATGTTCAGGCCGCTAATTATGCTGATTAAAAGAACTAAAAAAAGATTACCTTAGCAGATTAAGTCCCTATCTTGCCTTTAACCTCTCAAAGGCTAGCTCGGTCATAATAACATCATGTTAAACACTACAAGTCTGCCAGCATAACAAGCAGCTGTGTGAAAAGACGGAAGAGGCACTAATTCAAGCTACAAAAATAGCGTGTAAAAGTCATGAAATACTATCAACATTAATGTGCAAAAGCTGATAAGTCAAATTTTCAGTTACATATATGTAAGTATTTCCGAATCCGTAAATCGAAAATTATAGCTGAAAGCACTGAAGGGTATCTATCATCGCACGGTAACATAAGCTTCGTAGTTTAATAGATGACTTCGCATACGTTCGATGAGTCAACTACTAAGCATGCGTCATCATAGGACTCTAAAAACCTATTTGACATAAAATGACCTCATTAATAAATGCATCGAAATTTGCATTACCCCCGTCTAGGGTATATATTTTGACAAAGCCACCGATTTTTTGCTATTTTGTACGATATCAACATCCACATTAGATAATATATTGTGTCACTCCACACATAAAATTTTATTACATCTTAGTAATAATTTGCTTAGATATATAAGCTAGCCCGGACGTCTTTAACTCGTCCAAAAAACACACTATGGACGGACGAAGCAGAACTTGTTTCGTTCAAATAAATCACAGGCGTTGTTTGCCTTTCCTCACTTCTGTTCTTTGTGTTAACCAGCTACCTGCCTACCAAAATCAAGCAACGTCACCCCACAGTAAATGTCTTTCATTACGCAAACGATTTCATTCTGAGCGCCATTAACCTATACCATCTGCAACAAGCCTTAGCCACTTTCAGACGCAATGTTGAAATTTTACTGTTTGAAATTAATTTCAAATCTTTTGAAATCAGCAGATTGCACTGGTTCGGTGAAAGCCTTATTTAGTATGTCAGTTAATTTATTTGGTACATTATGTAGGAAATTATTATCAAAGGCCATATCTGTTGACTCCTAAAAACATTCTCGATTAAAATAATACAAGCCTTCTACGATTTCAGAATGGCTTCTTGTGCACCATATGGATTATCGCTTGAATTTTACCACCTTACTACGAATCAACTTCGGGTCCTCAGTCGAGTAAAATAAATGTACCCTAGGTTTCTATGCTCCAACGGTCTGATTTAAAAGAAGCACGAGTATAGCCACAGTTTTTTCGTGAGCATAAATCAAAACAAACTAAAACTAGCGACATCGACCCAAAATTCTACTCGATAGGCGCACCCTGCCTGGAACACAAAGGGCAAACCAACAAATAGTCTGTAGCTCATTATGCGATTCACGGATTTCACCACATTATTTGTCGGATAGAGCCTGCTGCTTCTGCGGTGTGCAGGACCTGTAACACGCAAAGCGTTGCCTATCAACGCCGTCTCGTAATGTACGAGTACAGTTGTGAAGGACATATAGCAAATTATGAATATCTTGATTATAATATTAGTATAAACATAATTTGATTACTAAGCTTTTATGATTATGGTTGTATTTCATATGTTATTGGCTGAGTTCATAAGTGAACTTAGGATCGGTCCGATGAGTCGAGCGATGTGCAAAGTATGTAGCTTTAAACCATCTCGTTATTTCATTAGCATACCGCGCTAATACGAATATCGGCACACATGTGTGCTATTGCACATACCTCTATGATAACTCTATTTACTATAGAGCAGTAAGCTTAAGTCCTGAATCTCCTTTGTCTATGCAAGGGCAGCTATCGAGTGAAATCGAAAAAGCTTTTATAACTTCCATAGGTTTTTCATCAGGACATCGAATAACCGCCATCTCGAGGACGGCAGGACGCCGCATTCGAATTGTCAATTTGATTCTTACCGCAAAAGGACCAACTTCATTAGTGGCTACAAGTGCCACTAAGGACGTTAATATTAAATTTGGGGGCTGGCAATTTCGTTGATTCTGTTTGGGAGGCAAATCAGGACCCTCGGTGCAGAGCATCATTGACTCATTCCGGCCGAATCTCGAACGTGGAATAGCTCACAGCAGAATTAACGTCATCTATATTGTCCTAAATTACGAGACTTGACTTAACTGCTTAGTGCGGTTTCGGAAATCATTGCAAACCACCTAGGAGGTTGCGATGTCATTTCAAACCTAGCCAGATTCCTTTGTGGTAGTTTCAACATACTAATAAATATATCTGCCAGCTGTTTCGACAAGTACTACAATTCAGTATAGTTGATCTGGCTTCTTTTGATAAAGTGTTGTTGGCAAAGCAGCAAAGTGTGGATTGCGATAAAAGGAAACTTGCCTGCAAGCCTAGTGATCGACAATATCTAGTGTGAAACTGAACTTTAAAGGTGCAGGTCACATCAATTTTTTTGTTAAGTTGATAACTGATGTCCATATTTTCGATGAGTTGGCCAAATCTCGTACTTTTTGCTTTTCATTCCGTTCGAGGCTCTGAGAAAGATTTAGGCACTTTTTCACGTTTTCGAGCGTATCACAGTTTTTTAAGATATGACTGCCGATATTTGGCCGACCAGGATTGAAACCACGATGTACTCGGCTGCTCTACTGGCGCAAGTAAAAATAGATTAACATTATTTGCTTTTCTACAGCTTCCTCCTTTCGTTGAGCGCTCCTACGAAGCAAAGGCACCAAAAAATCGATCTAGTGTAAAGCTATTATATCGTAGACGCGAATGTTGCAAAAGAAATCCCTGTTATATGTTATTTTGTTTCATACTAATTTTTGTTTTTTTCAGTGTTATTTGAAGGCAAGATAATAATCCCATTACGGCCAGACCGTTAAGATGTCTCAGCATTGAAGAGACATGATTGTTGAAATCACTCGCATTTGAGACACTATGAGTTAGTAGTTTACCTCCCGAGAGATCCGAAAAAAGTTAGTTCAGGTTAATGTACGATAAAATCGGAACGAATGATGCAGCAAATGTCAAAACAGGTTAGACATTGTTCTGGCATTTCAATAGTCTAACCTTAAGGATTACTAAAGAAATGTTAGATCTTTCATCAGTAGATCTGAAGTCATGATAAATTCCCACTCGGTCACCGAATTAATTGAGTTGTCGTTTGATAGTCATTTATGTAGTATATGTCTAAGCAAAGCTTATACAAAATCCATTGTCGTAATTCTAACTTGTCTTGCTCTGAGAAGTGTAGATCTTGCTGTTTTTGCTTACGATACAGATTGGGATAGATTAATGCTTAACTGTGGTGCAGTATCTAGGTATTTTGAAAACAGCCTCAAAGTAATCATTAAATAAATTCTAATAATACATCTGTAGTAAGTAAGGAAGCATATATAAAGGTGGAAACGCAGTTTCTCGTCCTGTGTGTGTGTGTGTGTGTGTGTGTGTGTGTGTGTGTGTGTGTGTGTGTGTGTGTGTGTGTGTGTGTGTGTGTGTGTGTGTGTGTGTGTGTGTGTGTGTGTGTGTGTGTGTAAAGATTCATATGAACGGGTGCAGACTACCTGCACATATACGCTTTTGCCAGTGGCATGAATCACCTTCTTTCGTCAGATTTCTAACAAAACAATCACTTTGTTTTTCGTCTGTAACAAGCTGGAATAGTTTTAGTTACAGTAAGAAGATGCGCGTGAACAACTGGGAGTTTTTCTGAAGAATAAATCTAACACTCAGCTTCTGAAGCAATTACAAAAATCAATTGCTAATCAACGGATTTGAACCGTTGTTCCCCTTAGAGTACCACGAATTGATCGTATCGGTATGAGCCTCCGTGTGTCCACGTTCGAAGACGCTAGTGATGGTGAAATTCTATGGAGACCAGTAGCCCGTAAAGCTTAATGGAAGAAACTCCTGTGTTCTCTTGGCTGGATTCAAACTCTCCTTTGAGTTCTCCAACGGCCTTCCTGGCTAACACCCTAACTCCCAGTATGTCGATGAGTATTTTATCGGATAACCATTTGATAGCCTCCGAATCTCACAAAAGTGTCCATTCGAGTTGGAAGCCGACAGTGGTCAATGGTTTGTGGATCATTGCAAATGAATCGCACAAGGCTTCTCCGCTCCGAAACGGCAAACTTCTAGATAAATTCTCTGCAGGTAGTGCCCTGCCATAAGCGCAAAGCTGTCCACGTTTCACCAAAGATGATCTGGAAGAAAATTTCTTCCATCACGGGTCCATCCAAGTCGACTGCTCGAGTAATTGATGATGCGACTAAACTACGGCTACCTACCCACTTTCATTAGAGTTATGTGTTCCATGAAGCGGTGTTGCAGTATTTTATATTTACCGTATTAAGATTACGAACGCGGTATGTAGATTAATGCGAAAACATATTTCGCACAATACTTTCTTTAGGTGAAGCCGATTACGGTCAGCATTTGTTAGAGAAAAACTATAGAAATTTTTGTTTTTGTATATTTATGCCAGATTTAGGCCCATATGAACATGTACCTGCACTCTTGTGCCGTTGGCAACAACAGAACTCGAAAACTAGCTATATCGTCTCCTGACCTAAACGTATAAGCTAGTGTTGGATACGAAGCGAATCATGAATCGATGTGTATCGGCTCCTTTAGTAGTTGTTTGCATATATTCTTGTAAGTTTCTTGTGATACTGACGATTTTGATTTGCGAATTCAATAATACGATCGAGGAGCCACGTACTGTAACTTAGTATACTCCGGCGGGAAACAAAAAGGCCATTTTTCTACCTTGAACTTACTTACGCCAATAGAAATCCACCTCTGATTCAACTGTAAATGCATCTTGTCTCAATTTTTGTTGCCTTCATCTTTTTATAACGGAAACAGTTAGGTCTATCTGAATGTTATTGTCGCCTGCAGTGATACATTAACCGTAAAAGGTCAACGAAGGAACGGTGAAATGGCACACACGACGAAAGCTAAAGTGTGAGTGGCAACCCATTATGTAACATAGATGTCTTAGTTTATAGGTCGTCTATAATCATCATTATAGTACCTCCACTGGTTATTTCTCGAAGTGAATTTAATATAACATATGTGGCTTTATTATGTACGATGCCGTCTTTGACCTGCCTCTACTCAATCAAAGAAAAGTAGTCTATACAGATGAGAGATAATTTTGTTCGTAACCCAAGCCTAATTTTTGTTGTAGCCGTTACTCCGTAATGCAGGCGCTGAGCAGAATTACTATATTTGTGAATAAGCTTATCATCCTCTTATTCGAGTCGAAAGTATCATGACCCATTTTCAAAAGAGAATCTGTTACGATATATACGATTTTCTCTTGTCTTCGTTATGTAATAGAGAAGGTTCGGCATTACATCGTCCATCGACATCATTTAGTAGAACATGCCTGCTCGTCGTTATAAAATGCTGCAAAGAGACGTGTCATCACGTTCACCTTCTAAATAGCTATATAATAAAAGAAATAAAAAGTTCTTCTTAAAGGCAGAATGTGGACTTGTATTATGGTCCAAAACTAAGTTAACATTGTTGTTTTTTGCAGCACAAGGGTGTATTTCGTAGTGCAGTGTATGACAATAGTAATACTCAACCCACTTTCTACCTTCCGTTTACAAACACCCGTTTATCTTAAACCTATAATTGCGCTTACTAGTGTCCAAAATAGTAGTTGTTTCTCACGTATCGTGATTTCGCAGTATTTTATCAAAATCAGCAGTAGAAGGAACTGCAGTAATTTATTTAACATCGTTAAAAAGTAGTTCGATGATAACATTATTGGCAAATTTATCATCAGCAATCCTCAACAGAGAGTCGCCTCAACTTCTCCGAAACAGGTTTTTTACTTAAAATGTTCGCTGACGAAAGGCTGTTGCACATTCAATACGCTGAATCCCAATAATGTAGGCCTATTCAGCAATATATTGCATACAAGTAGTACTACTACTTGTCAAGCTGGAAAAGCACGTTCACGTTATAGATAATGTTCCTAGTTTTTTTTTTGCAGTATAGAGCGTACATGCAATGTCTCCCGAGCGTCGATTGAATGTAAGTCCAATACAACTAGTATTCATAATAAAATTGTTATTTATTCCGAGCTAAAACTCGAGTAACGGAGACGTTCAAAGTTGAGGGAAGTAACCAAATATAAAAATTTCATTCAAAAAACAATAAAATAAAAGTAGAATAATGCCTATATAGAGCTACTGATCAGTTGAGGTATGTAAAAAAGGAAAAATTAATAGTATAGTCATTCATTAAGCAGAAAGACTATCTTAATTTTTGTACTGGTTTAAGCCATAGCAGTTGCTTGACACTATGAAGAAAAAGTAAAGTTATGAACTAACCATGTATAAATGTAACTAAATTTCTCACAGAGAAGCTATGTTCATTGAAATGCTACCGGTCAACTTCAGGCTCGTTGAGGATAATCACGCCGGTTGCCTACGCTAAAATTTTCCTCAAAGCGAAACGGCCAATTAGCGCTTGGCAAATAAGGAAGCTCAACCTCGCAGATGATTTAGTGATAACTTTTCTCTAGAGTATGCTCTACGAACACTACATGATAATTTTTTTGACAAAAAACGGCGAAAATTGTGTACTATACAGGTCTCAATAATAAGCACGGCTGTGATAAAAGGAGGTGTTCTTGTAATAGACGGCGATTCCGAGAAGTTTGTTGAAAAAAGGGATTTTGGAGGAAAAAAGTAGAACCACGTGTGCAGACAACTGATGTAAGCAAACGATGCTTGTTATGTATTTCTTTTTAGTAGACATAAGCGTCTTTTGCAACAGAATGATCAATCAAAAATATAATTTGTTAAATTAAACAGGGAACATTTAGTGATATGCTACTTACTTACTACGAAAGCTGAAACTTATTTCTTTCACTAACGTATATTTTATCTCAGAAATATATAGAGAACATATTTGTTGTCGTAAGACCATATTTTTTGTATTTAATAGTTAGTCACAACACTAAAATAATACCAACCTTTATATGTTAGATTTGATTCAAGTACGTATCAGCAGGACACTCACTTCAGGCGCGTCATTAGTGCGTCAGTTGTGAGTACACTGCGTGCTTCTTATGACTGTTGTTTTTGTTGGTAGTTGTGGGTAGCAAAATGGGCAGCATGTAACTAGTATTTATCCCTTTGTAAAACTTGCGCATGGTATTTGGAGCGAACAGTACAATTACAGAGCAAGTTCATCGTCCTTATTTAATACTTATAATGCATTGAGAGCCCTAGAGAGTACTTCGTCTAAACCACCCTTAATGGCGTTCGAAGATTTCGCCCATTGGAAATCAAATATATAGACAGAAAAAACATCACATCGAACTATCACTGATGTGATCTTTAGATACGTTTTACTTTTAAATCCCTGCATTCCATGTGATCAGTAAGAGCTCGCATAGCTCGTCTTATATGTAAAATTTACTTTGGTATTTTTGGATCAACTAATTATCTACTACCTAAGAATATTAAAAGAACTTAATCGACCCGCTTTAAAAATAGGTGTGATAAAGCAGTCGATGCAATTAGGGTCCTGTATACCATTGAAAACATTTTGTTTCGCATAAACCAACCGAAAATAGAGAAATATTATGGTTCATATATACTAGTAATTACGGAAAACTTAATAGGTTAGTCAGAAAATGGTAACCTTTTTGTACAATAAATAACTAGTCAAACGGCCCAAGGATAGAAACTTCAATTCTTTATGCCTTCGGCCTTTCTCACTTCGGCTTTCGGATGATGCTTAGGTGCAGCTGTTTCAAAGCCATAAAGGCCCTCTGTCGCCAATATTTTTAGTAGAGAGCTGCCCGTGAGCAAAGTTGGACGTGAAGCCAATGAGTCCAGAAAGCAGCAATATGAAAAGCTATTTTTTATTCACTGTTATTCTCTACAGCCTTCGATAGTTCATCTCCCAGTTCATTTACTTCGTTTCACTGAAACTTTTTCAGAATTGGTGTTTTCAAGAACTTGTCTAACTTGTTCTTGAGAACCTTTCTGTTGTCAAATGTACTGTTACGAACTCGGTGTCCCAATGATCGAAAAAGCCAGTAATCCGTCTGGAGTAGTCGGAAAACAAGTTGCGAAATGTAAAGACCTACAATAAAAGCTCTGACTGAACGGCTTTAACGACTTTTGCTATGTGTGACGTCGTGTTTCACCCTTGTCTCGCTGAAGTGAAGAATTACTTTACCTCATCTGTTAGGTTTTCTCTGTTCGTTAGCCTAGTTCGCTCAAGCATTTTCTCCGCGTGAAAAAACTTTCCGTTCCCAACAAACATAAATCCGGCTTTTTAAAATTTAGGCTTAAACCAGGTCTCCCAAACCCGCCCATTTTCTTTGTTCTTCATATGGACGTGAAAACACCAGTCATCGTCGCCTGTAAGAATTTCGTGTTGGAACCTGTTATTCAGCTTAAATGTTACTTGATCAGGCTCCTGTTTATTGATAAAATTGTCTAAGATGTCTGACGGTTCTAGCAGCCTGCTTTCCTGTCTAACCTACGACTCGTTTATCATTTAAGATCCCATATTAGTCTCAAAAAGCCGATATATTTTTCAGTTTCGATATACTACCTTTAAACCTGGAAAACTATTTTTGAGTAGTCCTCTCAGGCATAAGGTTCTCGACACTTCGCGCGCATACAGATGTTCTTCATAAACTGCTTCAGTAGCAGTTTCTACTCTTAGTAAAATGGTGAAATAATAAAGCGAGTACTAACGAATGTTTTTCTCACCTGTGGTATCCATTCAAATTCTATTCTCGACACAACAACGTTACATGGAAATTATGGAAAAGAGGAAGAGTACACTTTTAAATGGTTGAGCATAATAAACCAAAAGCGGAGAGGAAAATTAAGAAAGAAATAATCAAGAAACGGATATTACTTTTTGACCAGTTCAGTGCTCTTTTCAGTCCGGGGGCTAATTTCCAAATATTTGATGATAACGGGTACGCTCTGAATGTTTTTTTACACACGATAGATCATGCCAGTTTTCCCTGCGTCGAAAATTTCGGTGCTGTTGATATCATCAAAGAAGAAGTTCAATGCTAGATACTGATGTGGAGAGATAGGAAGGGCATATTGTAAAACTTAACTGGTTATTTATTTCATATTAATATAATAATAAAGTTGATTATGCGCTTAAGTTTGCCTCACTTGCAGCCTCCCTGATATTCGGGAGAGATTTTGTGGAGGCTTGAAATAGATCAAGCCATGCATTTTATTGTATATGCTGATGAAACTAAGCTACGTATTGCATTTCACTATTTGCTGCTTGAAACCTTATTATCTAATTGCGTGTGCGATATTTTGCTCAGTTAATTGAAAGTCAGAATCAAATGCTGCCCACAGCAGCTCCGTTCTGTCTTCGAAGTGATCCGGCTTGCCGTCCAAATTACTTTACTTATAATAAACGCACTATACGTGCAGATCCTAGTTTTCGGATAAAGCTAAAGCGAATATCATTCAGTTGTTTCAGTTAATCTCTGTAGTGTGGTTTATACAAGGCCAAAAGGGCCTTCTTTGTATTTGAATTACCCTAGTAAGCTTTCTTTTACCAAAATTGTCAGTTTGAGGTAGGTAATTACCCTGCGCATTGATCGCCTGTCATTCTATTTACGAATGTGCTGAAATATCATTTTCAAACAAAGGGTCTATTTAAATTAATATCTACATACGTTACGGACATTGTGGATTTTCGGGCCAGCTTCTATTTGTGGTGGACTAGGTATGTAACTCGTAAAAACCATGCATTCAATTATCAGCACAAAGTAGTTCAGTGATAAAAATCAAAAAGAATTAGCCTGAAAAAAGTAAGTCTTAAATTGACAGACATTGGTTTTGTGCTAAAAACCACATCACTGCAATTTTACATATGAAACAAATGCGCACATTGGTCACACGGAATCTACGAAATGTCTACAATAAGTTGACAGATCAAATCGTGCTAGCAACGCCTTACTTTTCATTCAGTCTAATTGCGGATCAACTAGAGCCCGATTTTAAGATTCGATCGAAATTTTAAGCTGTGAAATTTTTGAGCACCATATATTCTGAGTGGAAAGGTGGACCTGTAGCTATCGCTGACGTTACGCTGGATCTTGCAGACACCGATCGTGACGCCTTACTCGCCATCACAGCAAATTAGCGGTCCCAGAGCGGCCATCTTTATTCCAGTACACAGATGCAGTTTGGCTGAACTACCTTTACCGTTTCAAGATCGTAGATGCAATTTCCTCATGTTTATAGACGCGCCGTAGTGAATTGTTGAGTTTTTTTGTCATGCCAAGAGGCATACGCAACCCTTTCTGTATTATAGAACTTTAGTGCTCTTTGAGATTTGCCGCATGGTCCCTGCGAAATTCACAATTTGCTTTCACTTCATGGGATTTATAAACCTTGCAAAAGGTAAAATTAGCGGATTTCACTGGTATAACTTGAGGGACCGCTGATTAGACCAAACGGCTTAACTAACTCGACAAAAATACATTACGCTACCATTATATTTATTATATAAGATAAGAAATATTGTTCTGCTAAAGGGCAGTTTTGTGAATGGATGCCCTATGCCCAAGGACCTTTAAAATTCCCTTGTCGTTACTATGAGCATAGCTTCATTGCCGGATCAAATCAAATGTCAAGTAAAAACGACGTAGAAATACAATGGTCAGGTACTAAGGGAACTGGTAGTTGTTTGAGTACGTCAACATATCTAGCAAGTTCATGTTGTAGCTGACAAGGCTCTTTTTTTTTTAAATAATTTCGAGAACAAGTTAAATAAATAGAAAATATGATGATTCGTAAAGTCATGCTTAGATTTTGATTTTTTTGTGACTCCGAAGCCCTCGTTGTATACGAACGTATACGATCTACAGATTGGAAGAACAAAATATGTGTAGAGTCTTATTTGTTTACTTGTAGGCAAATAATAATAAAAAAATTACAAACAATACAGTCAACAAAATACTACTTTACTCATAACCTGAGTTGCAGGCCCATTATTCGGACTAGCCATAGAAGTAAACTGCATAAAAAAAACACAATATCCTAAATTTGAAAATGTCTTAGAACAATGTGTGTCTAACGTGAATCTTTGCCAACGGCTAAGTGTGTGCCTCATATACAATGTACCAGGGTTTTGAAATTTTTCAGTTTGAAAGGATTCGGACTTCACATGGAGGACCTTGTAGCAACGTCCACGATTTCTGTTATCGTGTTCAGGCGGTAGGTTGGAACCGCCGCTTGATATATATATATATATATATGTAGTTAAAAAAAAAAAAAAAAATACGGAAGGTTAAAATGAAACGGTGTGTTCTACTTACTGACTCTTAATTATTATGTGAATATTCACATAAAAGTAGGTCACATAGTCAAAAAAAGCGCAAAAAATTTGATGGTTAAGTAGATAGAAAAGTAAGGGCTGGACAAGCCATAGCGGTGGTCTTCTACGACTGAAAACAGTGTGATACACAACAAAGGTTGCTACTATTAAGGATTCTATTTATTGTCACGTGACCTATAAAATCACCATTAAAGCTGATATGAAAAATAATTCGGTTCACTTCACCGGATGTTAAATGAAATAAAACTGCTCTGAAAAGTCTGAATGCGACATACTTGTGAGAACTTGCTGATGCGAGATCGTGATCCTGCATTGTTACAATTAATATTGTCGATGACTGGTATTGAAATTGTGTCTTGCTGAGCAGATAGAATGGGTACTTCACCGTACTCGTTTTTATTAAAGTCATCGTTATAGAGAGAAAATTAGCGATAATTAGCTGCGTAAGGAAGTTTATGATAATACCTTTTTTTTTTTTTCTATAAATCTACTACCGACACATAAATACTATGCAACTGGTGTAAATAAAAACATTTATTCATCTTTTTCAAACAGTGTATGGCTTGATCTACTAACTTAGCCACTGATTTCGAAATTATATACAGAATCACCCCAATATTTATTTGTTTATATAATTGTAAATACACTAGCAAAAAAATATTCTTTCAATTAAGTGATTTCTTTTTTGACAAGCTCGTATGTGGTAGTAAGTATATATGGAAGAAAGCGGCGAGTTTTTGCACTCGATCTTTTTAATGGAAGAAACTTTATACAGATATAGAGATAATCATCACATAACTGTTGATATATAGTTTACAAGGAAATATTGGCTTTTAAACAATATTGAATCTACCTATCAAGTTTCTGTATCGCATGTTTACTATTAGAGTTACATTAAATGTTTCCAGAAAAGATTTTTCAACTTAGATAAAATAGATATTTAATGCGATTCAATTAATTTTAACATATAATTTTTAATGTATAAAATTAGAATAACAAAAAAACGACGCTATTTTGAATATTTATGATTTAAGTGCCGTTGTCTACATCTAGAAAGTATGGTAACGGAAGACAAAATTGTTCTTTGTTACTTTATTTATTGGGCAGATATATTACTATATTTACTATATATATTTACTAAGCGAATCCTTTACAGTGGAGGTTACATCGTTTCAAATAAAAGAGGTACGTACATTAAGGTTAGATGTAGTCAAGCCTAAGAGGAATCTAAATAAAGCTGGTCTTGTGTACACTTGACGATAGCCATCAGAACTTTATATTGCCGCCTTAAAATATCCTGTGCCTTTTCGACCTACGTAACGCAAGCCATCTTTTAACTTAATATGATTCGTATCTGTACTTGGAGCGATCGATTAAGCCCTCTAAATATGGCATAAGAAGGACATTTCGCTTATTGCATAGAGTGCAATATGGTACGATTGACATAATCCTGTTGGCCGATTCAGCTGGCTGCTGACAAGCTGCCTTTATACAGTCTCTTCAGAGGGCGCCTGAAATGTCACCCCATGGCTTAACAAGGTTATTTTGTCCTTCACTTCTAATCCTCGTAGTCCTATCAAAAGCGCCGTAATTATTTGAATGAGCTTAAATAAGAACTTGCGCTTGTTGACTTGAATCCTGCGGCTATTCTTGGTCCTTTCGAACTTCCGATTATTTCTAAAACATTATGGTTTTCATTTGAGCGTTCAACAACCCACCTTGCGCTCAAATGATAGACCCAGGTCAGGTCATGTGGTCATATGAAGTTGAAGTTACCGCTCACAAAACATCGGACAAATATAAATACCTATCATATTTACATATTACCGTGTTACGGCTGGTAGAGAACAGGACGAATTTGCCCTTCCGTTTGTGTAGTAATTGAACAAATAGGAATGGTAAAGCGTTTTTAGCTATAAATGTGGTTAGTCTACATAATTATTGTCTTGTTTAGATTAGCCAATAATAAATCTTAGAACCGACGTTAAAAAAAACAACGTTGAAACGGCATGAGGTGGTGTCGTTCAAAATGGCCTGAGGTCCTTTTGGGTTAAAGCAACGTTTTGAAATTACTCTCCACAATCCGTTATTGATGGCTTCGTTCAGCTTCTACAGGTCCATTCTTCCGATACGTTTTCAGCCATCATGACGATAAATGAGTATTTATAAACACTAAAATATTTTGTTCAGCAAAGCTTATTTATTATGCGGACACCAGGCCCTTTTGGTACCCTCATAGACTAAATTCAACTAACTTACTTGATCATGCGTAGAGGAGAAGCCTAGTAAAATTAGAACGTTATTATATAGCTGCGAACAAATTAAAAAAAAAATTCAAAAAACAGGTAAGTTTACAGTTGCTACATGCTCTGATTCAGCTACCTCTCTCTTTCGCCAATCAAATGATGTTCTGCTGGAACCTTCGGCGCTGTGGATTTCATTGATTCAATATCAACTACTTTGGGACATTAATATCCTTATTATCCCGTCACTTTAACGGATTTATTCGCGCTTTGCGCCGCATGAATCAATGGCTAGCGACTAGCTTGGCGGATCGATACAGAGTTGAAAGCCTTCAGCGGATTGTGTCTCAGTTCAATAACACTGGGTTTGTCGCCCAATGTTCGATAGGGTCGGGGTGGGCATTTAAGGTGTTGACTACTGCTTGACAGCTGTAACAAGCCATTGTAAAATTTTTCATCCCAATATTCTATGTCTCTTTTTCTCGAGGGAGAAGGAAAGTTCAAAATGGAGCGCGGACTTAGCCAGAACTGTCACCTCGGGCATGAAGTGATGTTACGACCGAATGTCTACATTAAACTGTTCCTGTTCACCAAAGCCACAAATTTCGGTATTTTTATTACTTTGAGTATATTCGAAAAAAGCAGTCATCGAAAATTACTCACTGAAAGGTTAGATTCGTAAGAATGAACGCGAAATAGTGTAGTTGATAAATAAATGAACGTTACACTGTAGTTAGTTTTTCTTGCTTGTATGTTATATTACTAATACGTTATTTTGGCCTAATCATTGTTTGGCCATGTTATTATTGATGTTGATATTTACTAATCACACGCTTTGATTTTCGCTTTTCAGTAATATTCATTATTATTATAGAAACAAAAAGCAAATGAATATGCAATATATAGCAGTAGTTATTAATGCGAGTGAGACCTGTATTTCTATAAAAAAAAAAAAAACTTTTTTATATTGCTAGCTGTACACTGTTATAGATGCTTACCAAACAACATTTAATTCGGTATTGTTTATTTAACATACGTTACCGCCATGTTGAAGTAAGCTATAGTGCAAACATAAACACAGACAGAAACTTGTAAACAGTCTTTGTTTCTCATTCCGGAGGCACTAAAATCTGATGCAAACAAAAATATATGCATGGACTCAAAGCATCTTATTTCTGGCTTGCCATAGTGATCTCTGTGGTCAAAATCTATTTCACAATCGGGGGCGGAAGTCTTTCTAGTCATAACATGAGCTTTATTCACGAATCCTTCGTGGATAAAACTCATTAAGGACTTTTTCAAGATAGACTGGCCGTTGTCTGAATTCATTTCACATACCTATCTTGTTTCTGCAAATGTTGTTACCATCGCCATAATGGAGATGTCTATGGCAGGTGTAAACATCAGTAACCCTCTGGCAGCTTTTTAAAAGAGCAACCCGCTATTTCGGTATTGCGAAAGCCCTGCTAATAATACGAAGAACCTCTAGAAGGAAGTATAGCAAAATCGGGTTATCTACTGTGAGTGCCAATCAGTCTATAATAATAATCACCATAGTTTTCTCTATTTACTAGGACTTCCTATTTTTCAACTTTGCTAACTTCTCCTCTTTTATTCGTTGTTACGTCTATGTAGGAATACCTCCAAGTTCTTTCAGCTATTCCTTAATTATAATAATAATGATAACCATTATAAAACAAAATGACGTATTGTGTCGGGGAGCTCAGATCAATTATTTTTGGCTTTCTCAATCGTGGGCCTTCAAACATCAGTTAATCTATCCACCAAATCTATTTCGCTTGTAGCTTTCAGTCCGAAGCTGTTTACCGTTATCGAGGGAAGGGTTCTACGAGCAGTATCGTAAAACGAATCTACTTTAACCCGAGTTCGTCACACGCTCTACAGAATACGACCTCGTCGGTTTTAAGGTCAATTACCTCGACGAATTTTGTCGGTTGGTCTTCATTCCTCTAGTGGATGTATTAAAGAAGCCCGCTAAAGATACACACGCCAAAAAGTTCACCTGTATCCTCTAACTTATGTCGCCCGACCTGAATATCCTCCTCCTATCACCTCCAAAGACCGCGTGATAACGTGGTAGGCTCGCCTAAAAATGGATCAATCCATTGTGAACACGTACTGGTTGCAGATTTGACAAGAAAAGATTAGTTTGAAGCGTCGGGTAGCGGTAGTACGTCTTCTGACAAAGCTCATTGCTAGCAATTGGAAAATCTGGACGACGACTACCACAGTTACAAATTCGTCGTCATCATATTCAAGCATATTGAAACCAAGGCGCTACGAAACTGTACAGCTGCGTACAGCAAGAGCTGCAGCTTACTTTTTGCTCATTACGACAATCATAGATTAATCACTAGTTCTATATGGAACACGATATAGAATAGGAACCATAGATAATGCCTGACTAGAATTCACCCTCGTTGCCATGAATGATGGATTTCCAAAACCCGTGATCATGCCAAATGGCTTACCAAAACGGTTAAATGAAGCGTAAACTTGGTCGTTAATTATCACACTATCTCCTTACAGAATAAATGCTGTTCTTGATTCGCCGTTATGGGACGGAACCGACCACTACAATATCAACATTGCAACTACTTCCGAAGGCCCAGGCCGTGTTATTCTGGGTAACCCAACGGTGACTTTTTCACCTAGGAAGAATTTTCGTTGTGGTATGCGCCTTTCTCGTTATTCTAAAGGATAGACTGTCCCACCGATGTGTGCGATGACTGCGCTAATGAACAGGAGATATTAGGTCTCTGAACCTGATACACTGACCGAATTCTGCAGAGCCCCAACAGGGTCCAGATCGCTCACGATGAACTAGATCGAAAGCTGTGCCGGAGATGTGAGCTAACAAAGCTGCACTTTCATTATAGATGGGTTTTGAATGTTGCTTTTGTTGTTGCATCTTCTGTTGTCTTAAGCTATTTGTCTGGCCGAACCTATTCATCTGGCTCCATTTTCTGCCTTAGATTAACCGTTGAGCCTACCAAATTATTATCCAAAGTATTAGTATGTATGCTACAATTGGAATGACATAATCCGTGGATACCATAGGTCATATTTTAAACAAATTTAGTTTAGTCGCTAAGCTGAAAAGCCACTAAGCACACTATTACAGTTAACCTCCCCCTATAATACCACAATATTTATTAATTCAATTATTTAAAACTACAAGTTTACCCTGACGATAATACACCGTAGAACAACAAAGGATTAAATAGATACATTGTAAGATTTCAACTATGACTTAGCTCTAAACGATAATAATGATAGCTATAATCACAATTGCGCCAAAAACTGATTATTTATATTACCGCAGAAGTTATGAATTGCCTTACGATTGGCCGTGATGACAATGGCAGCGTCCCGATCAATTTACAATGGATTGCCTCTTTGTTACCATGGGTGCGGGTTATAACACCATGTGAAACGTACTCTATAAAAATCTGCTTTTTGAAGTTTAAGACAAGAGGCATCGATTGGGTTCAGTGGGCGTCTTATAGTACTAAAGTAATTATGTTGAAATATACTAATAGCAAAGGCGCCTTGTAACAAAGCTGTATTCTGAAAATGGGTTTTTTGGTTGCAGGCTGTTTTTCCACAAACATCATCCAGTGACGGAGCGGGTCTGTACAGCAATGACAACCGTTGATAAATTTATTGTTAACAGCAAATTTTAAATTGGCCTTTTGGCCTGTTGAATGTAATATACCTCCCCAAGATAAACACCTGTGTTCTCTGAACAGAGGCGATACGGTCTATTCGGGATGTCTTTATCTATGTATGCCGCTGTTTATATTGCAAATGACATAGTGACTTAGGCATCACAACAGGATGTTCGAGACGTGTGATTGCGAAGGAGTTGCCGTAAAGACGGCGTAGGAACTGTTCGAAAAGTCACGTAACTACTATTTTACGACCCTAGCCTGTGGGGTGTCAAATTGTGAATGAAAACGTTTTTAGTTTACAAAAGTTTAACTTGCAAAAAAGTATCAGAAGTTGTCAATACAGCGCGCAATATTTAAAAAATTCTCATCCTTTAAGGGCTTGATACATTTCGACCGGCAAATGGCCGAAGCCAACTGCAATAAGCTGATAACAGCATGCATTTCAAGGGTCGGTACATTGCTACGCCCCTGATAGAGCGGTTGTTCTAGGCGAATTCGATCGCCTTAACGGACTCGTATAACGTTGAATTCACATTTATCTTGATAAATTATGAGTAATGCTGCTGTTTAGTTTATCTTGTGCTCCACATGATGAGCGTACATATTTAAGCAATCTTCCTTAGATCCCCTCCAGAACGCGCTGTTGTAGTGCCCGCTATCGACTAGACCTGTCAATAAAGGGCGCATTCCGCTTCAACCTAATCCGATCGTTTTTGTAGGCTATAGGTTGGATGACCATGGATATGCCCCCTCATTCGACACAGTAGCAACTTGCTTCGAGTAACTGTTGTATTTGGACGTCACTACTCGAGTGATATTGGATACGCTGTTTTAAGTGGCATTCATTAAAGCTTTTTTTTTTTTTTGTTATAAAGAAGCGTTTTATTTATTCAAATATGTAGTTATTTCCAACCTAAAAAACATTAGCCTCTGTTTCACTCTCCAATCCGTACGTCAATTCAAGTCTGCAACGTAATGAGGGCGTTGAGAAACATGCATATTGTCACCTACTACTAACATTTGCGCTTACCATTGATAATAACAGTGATTCAAGTCTACCAATTTTGTGTTCTTGATAACCGCTTCCGGGATATTTATCAAATAGCCGCTGATAATGCGAGTGGAATTTTTGGAGATATCGGCTCAGGCAAAGTGGGTGCACGCCCCCACAGTGTTCAACATTAGTTTAAAAAGAAGAACCTAATCCTGATATAACCTCTGCCGTAAAAATAAAATAGCAGTTTTCAGATTCCGGGAGGTTCGGGTACGTAAGCATATAATAATCTAGCATGGTGAGTAAATAAAAGGAAAAAATGCTTTTTTTCTTGAAAATTTCTATGCAACCTGAAAGCAGCTTTTCAGGCCTTAATGGCAGCCAGCTCTGAAAGATAAAGGTTCAGTATCCTCTCAAATACCGAAAGCGAGTCTTAAATCCCACATATTAGCTATTAAGGGAAATGGCTGTGCATGTTCAGGTAGTGAATAAACGCACTCGACTATGATTTCTCAATCAAGTTTGGGATATCCTAAACGTGATGGACGTTACGGCCGTTTGCTGCGGCGTCAGAGCACATCACCGTTTTAGTTTAGTTGCGGGCGGGACTTCATTTGAAAAACAAAATACCATGATAGCTATCCTGGTACATCATCTTGCATTCGCAGTGAGCTCCCAGATGGTTCGACACGACGCCAAATTGCTGAAATATAAGGGCAGCTTAACCACCTTCACTCAGCCTTTCAGTGCATTCTATTACTAATATTTATACTACAAACAACCTGCGTGAATAGTGAATGTTACGTATGATCAGTCTCTCAAAATCTGGAAGTCAGTACTGGCATAGTTAGCTAAAAAAACCGCGCCCGGATAGAAAGTCGTAAAAGTGGTGGGTAACTCGAACCCGCATTAATATAGATACTCTATTTGATGAGATGATGGAACTTTGTTTATTTTCACGCTTTGCTTGGCGTGGTATTTTGTCAAAAGATTTCGTGAGATTCAAATGAAAGCTCTGTCAGTTCCACATAAAAAAAATACAGATAAAATAATATGTGATAATATTAACTCTGGAATTTCGGTAAATTACTAAGAACAAGGCTCCACAGTGAGCCAATGAGAACAAGATAAGACACAACAGCAATTATGTTTTTTAAATGGAGTAGGTTTTAATAT
>NW_019211456.1:55923255-55967298 GCF_002443255.2 Varroa destructor | reverse complement strand
ATGAGAACGCATTATATAAAGATATATATAAAAAAAAAGAACTAATCTTTTAGTCATCAGGCTTGTCTGTTATTTGTCCGTATAGGGACAATTTATATACATATATATATATATATATATATATATATATATGTATATATATAGAAAATGGTTTTTTAAGTAGCTCAAACGTTTTAAATGTATCTTTTAAATGCTCGGTGGCTAAATATGCAAGGTAAGGGAAAACATATAAAATAACAAGGTAATAAAAAATATTTATTGCAAGAAGTGGTTTTAGCTACTAGCGTCAGATATATCATATCAATTGAGTACATTACGTGCGTGACGCATTGTTATTCAAAGATGGTATTCTTTCATTATATATGACAAGTAATGAGTTTGAACACTTAAGCAGAGCTCATCAATTTTTCCACGATCAAATTGTACATACACATATTAGAATGATCCATTATTTCTAAAAGTTTTTACATGTAACGGAAGAAACTACATCGTGCATTTATTTATACTAGCAAAGGAGTCATTATTTACAGAAATGAAATATCCCGTATTCTCGTTTGCAAAGCAAAAAAAATAGATTGCATCCACTAAGTATGTTCACAGCATCTCGCTTAGATCTGATCACGTGATACTATATGTCGACATTTTTACGTTTGAATTCAAAAATGGTAATTTTGGTGAATACAGCAGTAAAGACCGCTTTTACTATAATGGCCCTCGTGTCTAAATTGGAGCCTCCACAGTTCAGCATGCATCTCAAAGATCACATGTTAAAATATATCCACTAAACGCCAAAGTTTCCGATGGATCAAATGTTCTTAGATTGTTTGCAGGTATATGGCGACCATCCACTGCTACCTGAAATAATCATGGATAATTACGAAATTCATATAGGAATAAGCTGAACGGTATCTACGTTGTCGCATATTCTCTACACCGGTACTCGAACAAACTTCAACTCTTAGGCGTGACAATTTTTCTACTACTCCAGGTAGTACAAATGCTCATGGCTCAACAAGACGGTAGAAGGCTTACGACCTAACATGTCACTGAACTGACAAAAAATGCTTACGAAGCGAAATTTATGATGGAAATATATTCATGGAACGATCGATTGCCTTTTGTCAGTAGTACAGGCTGGCAATCAGCCGCAGCCGTCAGGTTTCTACAAACTATTATTTCAGCGATACCACTGATCATCCTATGAATGGGAGGCTTCAGTATGGCTTGCTCGCTTGCCGATTGCCAGAAACAATCGGCAAATCTCGTAACTCATCCGCTATTCACAGAGAAATTCTAGAAGCCTTGTTCCTTTTAGGAAAACATTCAGGGACATACATATATAACCTAGTGACGAAACCAGAAGCAAATGATATTTTGGTGACATCTTTCTCTTATATAGTGGTACAGAAGGAAACACTTCGGATATGACATATTATTGGCCTATGCCATAATAATATACATGTATATATATATATATATATATATATATATATATATATATATATGTGGATGGACAATGTGTAACTAATATCCTTATTTGGCGAAACAAACTAACTCAGTTTTAGCACAAGCATCGAACGGCAGTGTTAATATTGTTCGCTATAACTACGGGCATGGCTATCGTATATTGCCTTGTTGCCTCTTGCGAGATTTATATAACGGTTTCCGACACAACTTCATTGAAGCGTAGAGATATTCGAAGAAGAAAGGCTTCCCTCTTTGCTTCTTCATTAAGAGTCATTCGATATAAAAGTCCTCTCATTTGTCCTGCCCAAGTAAGCAGGTAATGTTGGACAATTTTAAGTGCTCGTTTGTTCTAGGCAGCAATTTGTTTTTCTTAAAAAGAAAAAAAAAACCGTTCGTCCCGATTCTATTACATCAAAGTGTTGTGTATTATATCATTCGACATCGTCATATTGTTGTCATTCTGAGTTTTTGGTGAAGCAAGCAAAAAATGTTGCAACTTGTGACTTTTCCGAAATTGGATATAGTAGGCATACCGCTGAAAAGCGGCTCAGCTGGCCATCATTTATTATGTTGTCTGATCATGATTGTTCTTGTTTCATTAATTGACGTTTCCCGCACTCACGACCTTTCATGGCCAACATCACCGGTCGAACAGCCCCTGTATCGTACACATATTGACTGCTCCTTATGGCCACCCGGAGCAGCTCCTCTCGAACGAACCCTTGGTTCGTCGCTGTGGACACTACCCTGTCAAAACTCTGTTTCCAAGCCATCCACAAGAACCACGTATATATTTGAACTTCATAAAAATGCGGCCCCGCTTAGCACTACTACAACGACCACAAGACGGCCCTGGTTTTGGAAAAGATGGTTCGGTAGGAAATCCAGTTTAGTTCACCCATTAATTGCTCCCCGCGTCCAACATGGCGGAAGTTTTCTGAAGCAACGAATGTATCAGTTAACCTTGGAAAACAACGACGCACAGTGGTCGGTCAGTAACTGCTGGCAGTGTTTTAACTAGAATCAGATGTTTGTTGAGGCTGATGTTGATTGTTGCGCTGCAGTAGCAGTAACAAAGGAACACGTTTTGTCATTTCACAGTAATAGTTTATATACTAAAATTAAAGGACATTCAGTGTGACTACATTACTCGTACATATACAGATAATAGCAGTCAGTGAATATAACAAGCATACGTAACGTGTATTGTTTCCAGCCAGTTTCTATTGTCTACTATTAGCACAGTCTTCAGTCAATCAGCAAATATCTGTGTAGGGCCCAGCCATTTTTGCAAACTGACTGTGCTGTAATGAATTGATTATTTAATTAAATTATTACATATGACCTGTGTATTTAAAGGCTTCCATGGAAGATATCGTCGGTGTAGAAACAAAAAATACTATGGGCCTGTAACGCTGCATGCGGCCTCGTCGAAGATTCCGAAGCTAAGCAGGACACGCGTTCTAATACAAAACTGAGTATTATTACTTTGAAAAACGTCAAAATATTATCTGTGTATGGACGTATTAATCTTAAATAAAGACTGCGGTTAGAGAAAACAACGGATAGAATTTTTTATTTTCAAATGCTCTCTGGTAAGCGCGTATTGTACCTCTAATGCTATAATACCCCATTCTAATACGCAACAATTGCGAACGTTTTAATTAAATGACTTTACTAAATTAAGTGATCACAACGGACTTCCTTTCTTCGAATGGCGTCGTTGGGTTACTGCTCTGAAGTGGGTTCGATTTTAGAATAACGTGCTGAACTAAATCGGTTAGTCTACTAATACTCCAAATTCTGACACAATAAGGGTTGCAGTTACTACTTAACCTGCAAGGACATGTCCTCTGTGTGTACTAACTACCGTTGTACTGGCTGGTTGAGTGCTCCCCTTGATTCAGCGTTGTAGTACACAAATCTTCGTTCACTGTAACGCAGCGTTCAGTATGTGTGGCTCATCTCTAATGCTACAGTGAACTATCGTACTGGCAATGCCGTTAAATGTTGTTCTGCGATATTTGTGTGAAGATAGGGCGGGTTTGAATCCCTCTTCCTCCTGGCGCTTGCTGTTACTAAGCTGTAAGTTGAAAATAAGCGTAAAACGGGTAAATATTATTTTATTTCGAATCATCTTCCAGCATTCCAGAGAAAAATATTTGCTTTATTGATCTCTATTAGCAATAGGTTTTCCGCCTGAAGATGTTACTTCTTGTAGCTCCGTGCGGATTGTTCTGTAAAATAGATCTAAATGCACGGAGCGTGGTTATATTCACATACATCAGACAAAATTGCGGTACGATCTGATAGTAACAAACTCAATAAGAAGATAATACACCGCAACAATATTATATAATTTAGTTATGTTTTCCTTAATATTAGTCAAAAATCAAACCTGAGGACTCCGGGCTTTATGTCAGTTCTTCCAGGAGAGCTTCCAAAGCAACAGATGTCAAAAAGTTTCTGTGCATTGTCTGTACATACCGGCAGTTCAGCAAGCAGACGGAGAACGATCAAGAGGGGAACAAATAGAAAAGAAAGCCTTAATCCTTTTCACTAAAATTTTCCGCCATCAATTTTTCGAACCTTGTATATGTGCATTGGTATTTATGGCTACTCATTAGCAGAGACAATACTTTATAGTCTGTTCACTATACCGTTTGGATATATAAAAAAAAACGTTGTGTTTGATCTATTTATT
Organism: Varroa destructor; assembly: GCF_002443255.2. Lineage (NCBI taxonomy): Eukaryota > Metazoa > Arthropoda > Arachnida > Mesostigmata > Varroidae > Varroa > Varroa destructor. The sequence continues at coordinate 55,963,127 of NW_019211456.1, read as the reverse complement.
TATTTATTGTGCATTCTACTTTATTTACTTTATTATATTTCAGGTTCATCGTTCCAATGGTTTTTGCGCCGTTTCTGGAAAACTTGATGAAATTACCCACAGTAACCCTTGGCCATTACTTACTCTACACAATCGCCGTACTCATCTCTACCCTATAATGGTATTTATAGTAATTAGCCGATCGCTGCATTGCTTGTTTCTTTAGCTTGTAAATCTCTTGTTGTCAGCGTTTATTGCCCACTAGGCGGAATAGTCTGTTAGAAACAATGATTTCGGTTACTTCAACGCGGTGAAGAAAACGCAAAGGCTTCAGTGGAGTTGCTTCAGTAAAAATGTCACGTCTTCATCTACAAACATATAAAATCTCAATATTTTGCTTCGATTGGCTTGCTTGCTCTGTGCCTTTTCCTCTTCAGTGAAATCAACTCTGCTTTGATGACACAGTAGCATCAATAGTTGAGAAACCTAGAGCACACTAAATTACCACCGACAGCGAGAATACAATAGACGAATTTGCTTCAACGGAAATCGACGACAACAAATACATAGGTGGGAATTGATGCGGGCTACAGTACAGAATACCGCTGAAGAAACGCGGAGCCGGATTCGTGGTAGTTGCTACACATATATGGCCATAATAATAATAATCTCGCATAATATTACACATTATCATCAGAATCATGCCGTCAGACAGGGCTGGAAAACTATGTAAATGGAAAATTGAAGTCGTAGTACAATCAAAATACTGTTTACATTAAGGAAACTCGTATTTTGTGTAACTGGTAGAGAACAAGGCTGGCCGGAATGAGGTTTTATATTTATATCCTTCGCAAAAGTTACAGTGGAGTCTCCGAGATAACTATATAAGCAAGTGGGCTTAACCTCTCGGTAGCGTGGGCTTGGCATTACCGAAGATATGTCTTCTTCTTTTTCTCCTGCCTCCTCTAAGTTCTATATAGTGTCAGTAAATGTCTTTCTTAGATCTCACTTAGAAGGAGTTTAGGGAAGGCCCACAAATTAGTGTGAAAGACACATATATTTTAAAAAGTCAATTATTAATATTACTATTACTTTAAATCAGTAGTTTTTATTCTCAAACCGTCTCTTTTTGTATTAAAATCGATGTTTAAAGACTTTTATCTCCTTTGTTCGGTTTGCAAATAAACAGGACTGGAAAACCCTTCATTTGCTGAGCAATCATTTTTGTCACGTTTGATGTCCGCTGGCGTAAATAGTGGAAAACAACGACGAAACCTGTTTGTCACAGCGGCTACGGCATGATTATTTATATCGATATAGATACTTCCATTATTTCGATTGTTGAATGTAGACAATATATGCGAATTCATTGTTATTTTGTGTTTTTTATCTCCCCCTTTTGTGTAATAGGAGTTTATTCACCAAATTAGCGAAGTACCATTTTTTGACTAAACATGAACTGTGGTGATCACTATTTATGCCCTACACAACCTTCCCCGTTCTATGTTACTGTAAAATAAGATTAAGATAGCCTAGATCCATTCCGTGACTTTATAATACCATTTAACTAACTAAAATAGACCTCACCGTCAAGACGGTAACTCAGCACCTTTGCCCCAACATTGGACAGGAAAGTATTCATTCAGTACCATTGTATTAGTCTATTAAAAATTACTGCTCTTATTATTATTAGTATTAATGAAATTTGCTTGCAGAAGCTGAACAAAGGTAGTCGTCATGGAACGACGTTCCGTGTGAGGGAAGTTAAATACAAACGAGCGATATCACACGTTACTTTTCTACTATTGCAAAGAATAGCCCATCTTTGCATATAAACACGTATTTTTTCGTGGGTCCCTGTTGCAGATTGTACACTTGTATTATAGTTGCAACAGTTTAATGCTCAAAACTAAGAGAAAGGTAATCTGCTTGTCGTTTGCGCCATTCGTCAGCTTCATCATGATAAAAAAAATCAGCGCTGCTTCGATCGAATTCATTCACGTTACTACGTGATTGACAGTAGTTTGTAGCTCTGTTCGACTAATCTACGGGGAGTTACTGATTCGCATCTTCTAAGTTAGGTAACCACAAGTACAGCAAAGATAAATAGATGACTCCATTACTGTGGAAGTTGACGAGAAAGATTCAGGTATGACTTCAGAGCCGGTTACAGCGACTACGACGCCCACGGTACCACATAGAAGGACAAGGAGGAGCAGAAAGGGGCGCAGGAGGAAGCGAAGGCCATCGTGAATTATCATCACCATCGTAATCATAACCTGGGGGGCTTGGGATCGTGACTATACAACAGCGGAGAATCACCGAATGTTACACGCTTAATCGACAGTGATTCCGTTGAGTAGTGTTGCAAAGCTGTGTAAATACGGTTATGATTTCACATTGTATCGAATACGCCCTGTGCCTTTTTTTCTCGATATTAACCGCTGGGTTACGTAATATGGGGATGCAAACGATAGCTAAAAACGCTATGCACGCTACTTGCCACTAACTGTAGTGAATGAGTATGAAGGAGAGCGAAATTAACGGAATAAAACAAACGAAGTCTAAATAATCTATTAACTCTATTTGTGTTTTGTTCGTTTTCGAAATAGAGATATAATATAGCTATGACAATAGAGGTAACCACGGTTTCTGGTAAAAGTAGGCAAGTTGAACTAATTTCGACAGAAGTTGAGCGTGGTAGTAAATTGTGCTTCCCAAGTCGCAGCACAATGTCAAAAAAAAATTCGAATCACTTGTAAATAATCACAGCAAAGTAATCGAATAGTTCGTTTGCTTGGGCAAGAATAGAAAAAAAGTTATATAAGAAATATTATTTGTTGCAAATCCATGGATCATCTTCAGCTACCATCAAACTCGCTTTCGTAGAAAGTTTTTTGAATTTTCGCAAGAGAACGATGCATCCAAATTTACATGATCTTAAGTTTGTTGCATTATTTTAACTAGAAAAATCATCAACTGTAAAACTTATTTTTTAGCAGACGGGCAATTCAAAGAGAAATCATGTTCTTGAATATCGTATCCGTCCTAGGAACTTCTATAAATGTCTGGCCACTCTGAGTTATTTAGTCTCGTATTAAAATATTCAGAGGTTCTGTATAATTTTAAAAATTTGAGAAACAAATAGTCGACGATTTGCCCCTTTGTATGTAAATTTACAATCGGAATTGCTTTACTCGACTTCGGGTTCCCAATCGACACTTACTGAACGTATCCTCAATCGTCTCGTTGTGCGCCTTAAGGTACAGGCTCTAAACCTCACAGCAATAAGAAAAAATGAATTTTTTTTCTATAAAAATTGTGAAATATATAAAAAAACGCTCGTATAATATGAAAGGTCTATTGTAGCTGATTGAATTAGGACGGTATCCCAATGAGCTCGAAGTTCTATCAATCATGGCGCAGTCGTAATATGTTTGCCCGCTAAACCTAGGGGCACATAAGGTCGTACATAAATTTCGAAATTCAGCGCACACACAGAGTATTTGGAACTCGACTTGGTTGTCTGAATAAATGCTTTCCGAATGTACGGGATATAGTGACTAGAGAATATTTAATTATAATTAGCTGGCTGTTAAGAATGTAACGTGTTTGAAGATATTTAATACACACTACAGCATAATTGTGTTATTTTCAATACCTTTACAAATGTTTTATTGGTCGTACAGTTGCTGCTCGAATCATATTGCTGATGTTTAAGTATGCGTGAGGTCAAAAAAATCATACTATAATTACCGTAGGCACTTTTTTAAAGTAATTTATTGTCACTCTGTGCTACGGTACAAATTTGATAGAGGGTGAACGATCGATGGAAAGAATTACCGCACCGTTAAGATGTATTTTATAATAGCGACACATGAGCGATGTGTCGAGAGGCCAGCCGTTATCTATTTTCCTTATTCGGCTCAATAACGATTTAGCGCAGCTTCGCAATATAGCTATGACATCCAAGAGGCGGCAAAATAGAGATAACCAGCAGGCTTCTACTGCTACGAATACGGGAGAGTAAATAGAATGAAACGATAATATCAGCAAATATGTTTTTGCCTAACAAAAAGCTTGGCCTCAGATTATCATATATTGTAAACATGAACAGGTGAAAAGAGTAGAATCGCCCGTAAGTCTTGGTAGACAGACGAGTTGTGCCCCTGCATGTCCACAGCATTACCCCAGTTGATTCGTTTAATTACTTTAGTAGAATACTTATGCGTATAATCAGAAACAAAAATAGAAAAAAAAAAACAAAAGGCTCAGCTAAAAACCTCTATGTCTTGCTATTCGACAAAGGTGCTATATAAAAGGTGATCGTACTTCCTCCACTGTGTTCGTCCAGTTATGTAGACTAATGCTGAGAAGTATGCGCAGTATGTAATTCAGGCGCTGATTTAAGTTCGCCCGCCCAATGCCATACTTTTATTTTTGAGAATGATTTTACTTTCTGAGGATTAGATTTCTGATCATTTCTGTGACATATTTCCACAATATAAACCCTATGTTATGTATCTAAAAAGAGCGCCGCAGCTACAGCATAAGTTCAATAAAGCAACTACAACACAAAGATGTGCTTAACGGCCGTCTGCCTCAATACGCCACCTAATTATTTTAAGCATCTCTTAGGCTTCATTTTAGCTACCAGGCTACAGCCTGTCTTGTAGACAGTTTCTGCCTTTATTACTGAAAATATTGAAAATGACCGTTTAATGCTAAAATACCATTTCAGCGGATACAGCCTTTTTTAGGGAAGTGTATATGTTGTTTTGTAGTGCAAAAACAAATCTGCATTATTTAAGTTAATGATAAATTCAAATAACTAGAATTTGGCCTTTTTTTAAGATTATCCGTCCTATAGCTGCTAACTTCAAAGATGTAGTTAGCTAAGACTAAAGTTGTAGCGCTATCCATGCTCTTATATTCTGATTTCTAAAATCGTCTAGCCTAGACTCATTCTCAACGCAACGCTTTAGTCGTTCAAATTGCCTATCAAAAACAATTAGATAAATTTGTGTAGCTTCCAAATACGAGTTTATATGATACGATGTGGGCAGAATTAGCTGCGGGACTCTGGTGGTGGATGCTTAATTTGCGTCATTCGCCGCCAAGAGTCAGCCGGTCATCAGCATAATCCTGTAAAATCCCCTTGACAAAACAAAATGTTATTAGTTTTAATACTCCTCATTGCGCCAGCTTTATCTAGGGCTGAAACTACCAAAGGAGAATGTAGCGAGGTATGTCATAATTCCGTGTTTTATTACGAACTTTCAATGTTACGGTGTTGCATTTTTTTTAAGAAAAAATTTAACACAGCTAGTCAAATAATTGAATTACGTGAACTTGATTTACAGGCTTTATAAGTCATTTTTTCTAAGCAATTTAAGGAATAATTCTTTTAGTTATCTCATAAGTTTTTTTCTGGAGGGCTCATGACGGAAGACTAAAACGAATTAAGGAGCTTCTTAAAGATTAAAAAAAAAACATTGAAAATAGGTACACTTGCTTAAATCATTTAGTGTCAATGTTGGCGTCTCTAAATTGTTTTAATGTTCGAAAAAAAAATTATTCATTTTATGTATATATAGTCTCATTTTACTAGCGTTCATTGGAAGGAATACACCAAATGTTGTCTCATGCATGGCGAAGCGTGTTTTGATACAAACTTGTCATCCGTGTCGTCTTTTAAAAGTTTCATTTAGCAAGACCGGTCCCATAATACTCCGCTCCTATAGATTACATAAACAAACGAGCCCAAGCCTTTAGTAATGAAAATATTTATATTTCATAAGGTTTGTGGCCAAAATTCATGTTCGGTTCGCATGCGCCCAGAATGAACAAATCGATAACACTGTATTCATGTTTAATTTGGTCGCTAGAACGCGATTTTTCCCGCCTGTGGCCAAGAGCTTCGGCCGTCTTTACAGGATCTGGCTGGGAATGCGACACTGCTTTCTACAGAATTAAGTCGAATGACCATCGTAAGCTTTCTTAATCTGCTTACCGATACGAAGCTCAGGCAGATCTTCCTGGAAGCATTACAAAACTCCATTGAATTAACCGCAAGTTTTTCGCTAAACTCTCTTGAAGGGTATGTAGCAGTTGGTATTAGGTTCACCTAAATTAAATTTTGAGCTTGTCACGGGTGTATGTACGCGATTGCCGTTTCGGATTGGAAAATTCAGATAAAAACAGGATATATTTAAAGGTGTAAACTGAACATATGCGGAAATGTTTCCTCCCAGCAAACGTTGCAAAATTATTGGAAAGCCTCTAAATGTTTTTTCATTCGACTTTATTGACGATAATGACCCAATTATTCCGATTTGAAAAAAAACATCGATTAAGTGAACAGTTCATTTTACAGGCCATCTTACATATAATGCACACAGAAACTGTTAGGCCTGTTCATATTTCCTTTTACAAGGATTTAGTAGAGCTATTCCACAGTTACGAATCACCACCTATATGTTTCGAACCTTTTTTCGTCACTGATGAAGGACAGGCCAAAAAAAGCCAAGCATTCGAGTATAAAGTTATTTAATTTGTACAACAGAACATTTCAACGTTTAGACATTTCACAAATGAGCCTTTCAAAGTTCAAATGTCCAACTGGTTCAGTCAAATAGTTGAATACTTTGATTTTTTCATTTTCTCACTTCTAGATCAATACTTTTCCTCTTTCTAAACTTACACTTTCCCTTTTAACCCCACATTTTCCATAATCCCACAGTGTTTGTTTTTTACTGATTTGATTTGCAAGAGAGGTGTGAAAGGTAGGAACGTACTACCCGGAATGAGTGATCCGAATGAATATTAAAGAATCGTAAAAACGATTAGTGAAATAATACGTTTCTCACAGATAGCGCATGGCGACACCGTTATAAATTCGAGGCCATAAGAATTAATTGTAATCAAAGTACTTTAGCTAATATCCAGGCATTCATAGGGACAGCACTGCTCTTATGCTCGAAGTACAAGAAGGTATTTATGAGGTTGCAAACTGTATGTAGATCCTACACTCAGTGCGGCTACAACCCAATCGGTGAACTTCATTGCTTTCAACTGGAGCGTAAATCGAGATTTACTGATTAAGGCAAAAGCATTGAATCACTTCCTTAAATTGGACTAGAACTAGGATCGTACGAACTTTAAGAGTGAGAAAATCCTTTTAGCAAAGCTGAAGAAGTTTGATTTGCGGTTGGCCTTTAGGTTTTCGATGCAACAATCCTCACTAATCCTAGTAACATGAAAATTTTTCTGTACTTAGGAACCGTGCAAAGCTTCGACGAACAGTTCTTATTGGTCTGCTGGATCTCTCGGATCAGTTCATCAATATCGCGAAACACTTCATGAATGACGATACAATTGCTATCCGTACGTAAGCCTTTCTCTCGTCAAAGCTAATTTGATCCGCAACATAAATATCCTACTTAGGCACGGGAATAAGAACAGTGGGAAAAGTCACTTTTATAATTTTTTAGAGAACTTTTTCTGAAAAACTGCTCCTCATAATTTAGTTAAAGCAAACTTTGAATGAGCGATGATGGCCTGCACGTTTTGTTGCCAATACACAAGCAAAGGCATAAGAATGATGACGTTGTATATAACTTGATAAATTTAATTTACTTTTGGGGGCACTGGTTAATCTCACGTATAGAATTCACCTGTACCTAGGTAACCGAAACGTCAAACCTTTTGCGGGCTTGACTCAATCGATGTTACGAAAAAATTGATTTATAGTATACAAATCGAACTAATTGGCTGAAAATTATTCTATTTCAAAATTGTATGGTAAATATTTCTATATCTAGGAATGTCATCGGTTCTTTGCCGTCTCCAAGACATGTCCCACTCAGCTGAGGAAGTCTTACGCAAGCTAGACAAAACTTCCCTACGCACTTTTGTAGCCTTTACAACAATTGACGCCAGTATTGCGCTGATGGTGCGCTGTTTCGACCCGAAAAAATTCCGCGACGGATGCACTCTATTACTGGATACAAAAAAGTTTGTGATTAAAAACGTTCGAGGAACGGTGGCCAATTTCTCGTGATCGACTTCATTTATATCGTTGTATACAAAAATACCTGCATTTGAAGATTACTGATCCTAGCCGCACGTTACGACACATTTAACTTGAAGAAGACTGAAATTGACTTTTTTTGGAAATTAAAAAACTTGAAGCAAGAAACCTCTGAGGACTTATATTCTGGCCTAGCCTATAGTAGCACTGTGAAGTTGCGTTCGCCGCCGAAGTTCTACCCAGAACACAGCATGTACACAAGTGAAAATCTATTAAAAAAAAAAAAGAAATATACATATATATATATATATATATATTTTTTTTTTATAATAACTATTGATTTCTGTCCTTAAAGCATATAACTGAGCGTACATAAAACGTACCCAATTTTCTACCTCTTTCGTTTGTTACATTGTAGAGTCGTTATCGTCATGGTGGAGAAATAGTGATGCGAGGCAGTGTGTTTATTCCTATCTTATTATAGTTATCTATGTGGGGCATAGTAGCGCTTAGTCTAGAGACTTCATATAAGTTGATACAAATGCGATGACTATCTTTTTAATCTCACAGACAATTTGCATGTGAATAAGGTAACCTTATTTTCGTTACATTTCGAAGCCGCCGCCTCCTTATAAGTCGCTACCACGTGAAACATTTGTAGTGAATTCGTAAGCGGAAACCCACATCAACAGAAACATATTTTGATCTCGAAACAAAAATCTTGATAAAGCATAGCATAAAAGTAACACGAATGGTCTACTATACATATACATGCCTTTTTTTTTTTAGCTATCCAGTGAAGATATTTTTATCGATACGAATCACCAATATTCTCTCAATACATGTACATTTTTAGTTTTTAATTCTTTTGATGCCCATTTACATGAGAAAACCAAACTACTATATTGCGTTGCGATTAGTGTTTCAGCATCTAGGGAGTGAAGAAAATAATACGAAATATATTCGAGCTCAACTTAACAAGTTACTGCAGCGACAACAACTTGTCGTTTCTGATTTGCCACTCCTTTCCCTTTTAAAACGATCGCCGTCTGTTCCACATTCCGTCGGGCAATTGGCGTCGTCATCAGAGATTTGAAATAGTCGTTTGTTTTCGTTATACAATACACATCAATATGTAGGATGGAGGAAGACAGGGAGGCAAAAACGACAATATCCTATTATTCTCATTTGCCCTTTCTCTCGTGGCATCCTCCTTCACTACAAATCGTACTTCATATAATCGCACCTATTAGGGCGCTATTAGGGCAATCGTTTAGTGGAAGTTGCTGAGTAAAGCTCTGATCTTCGGGTTCTGCATGAACATAAATATGGCACTTTAACGATTCTCGTTTATTTCGCCTGATTACTCAATATGCTTTCATTAGATCGTTTTGTCTGTGATACGATTAGCCCCTATGTGTATGCGGACAAGGATGTAAATTGTACGGTAACATACTTGTGTAAAAGTGCGAGGTTGTTACCAAAAACGCTTTTTTCGAGGTATAATGAGCACCATGATATGGTAACAGTTGCGCTGATTTGTCGGTTTATGCGAGCTGTCAACAAAATAGGATAGCGAAACTAAATAACGATCGATAAATCAATTGCTAAATGCTTTTGCGGACAGAGAGAATTAAGCTTTATTTATTTATCAATGACTGCGTTACCGTAAGTATGAGGAGAAACGCTTGATCAACTGATTGATTAAAAGCATGCTTCTACTAAGGAAAAAATCCTATATAGGTGTCTTTATCGTCTTCTCTATTTCGTTGGTTTCCCTGAGTAGTTCCTGCTGGTTGCTTTTCTATTCTCACATGTTCCAACAGCCCAGAATCTGAACAATTTGGTTCGATCACACACGTCGACAATTGACTGCGTATATGAAAAATGCCGCATACTGATCGAATCAGAGCAATAATAATACCTTATTATATATATATATATATATATATACATATAGCTTTAAATAATTTATCACAGATAGATCTAGCTGTTAATCCAATGATCACGTACCAGTTTCGTTCGTCAAATGGCCGTCATAGATAGTCGGCTTTTCGACTCAATATAATATAATTCGTTTTCATATAGCGTACACTTTGTCCTATATGTTTGTCCGCATTTTTTTCTATTAAGAGAAGATCACCGCGTCGTTTACTGATCCTTTGACTCGGCTGTATCAGCCTGCCTTTGACAACTCATTTCGATTTGTTCACATTTTGCTCTAAATTGTCGTGTAGATGCTCATAGGGAGTGAAATGGAGGGCTGTAACGGTAGCAACACCTGTAGCAGCTGCTATCCTTTTTCGTGTTGTGTGCAGGTCATGCGTCATCTTGCCAGTGGATCTATTCTTGTCATGCCACGTGCGCGCTACATACCTTGAATTAATCAAAGCATCAAGGAAGACTGACTGGTCTTCCAAAAGCAGCAACGCAAAAGCTTTCATCTTAAAGAATCGTTTTTTCCTCGAAAAGAAGAACTGCTCCTACCGTCGCGACTCTGTGCCCGCTTGTTGAAGGTTCCGGTGCTACTCCTGCTGATGAGGATGATAATGGTGGTAGTGGAAGGGAAAGGGAACCAACTGATATAAAGGGAAGGGGTAGCTTTAAGCCCCTAAGCCCTAAGCCGACCGACTCAATCATTATCATACAGTAGTTATTATTATTAGGACGATGAAAAAGGAAAGGAGCAACGACGGAACAGGTTAGCTAAAAGGTAGCTCAGACTTAGAAAAATTGCCGCCGAAATCATAGAGCGACAGTGATGGTAGCAGAAGAGGTTCGTGACAGGCGCGACTAACGACGGTTGCGATGATAACCGAGTGCGTCGAGTTGATGAGGACCAGCAAACGTCTTCTATACGTTGGTGTTGTCTACTTGTTGTAGCTATACGCTACTAGCTGGTTTTCCTGACGGAGCTACGACTCTTATATTAGTATAGGCGTAGTCGAATCAGCACTATCCGACGGCAATGAAAGAACGAACGATGAAGGGCAGGCAATAGCCGGGGGCCGAGGGGGCAAAATGGGGTAAGGGTAAAATGAGCACGACGACGACGATGATGATGACGATGAGGCGATGTGCGGAAGAGGATGAGGCGAAGGAAAGGGGCAAACAAGGGAAATAATAATTTTATGTCGGCGTTGTCATGGAAACCGGAGCACAATGGAGCCGGACGAGACACGACCCGAGTAGTTCCGACAACTGGTCATTAAACTAACTTTAGCACAGACTGTAAAAGGAATGCAACCAGTGATGTCCGATTTCTAAATATACAATATAGTCGACGTTCATACTATACCTACTAGCCTGGGTGATATGAGTTATATGTTGGAAAATGGACGTCGCTGTTTTGTTTTAGACTGCTTATAACATAGACTATGCAAAGGTGTGAAACAGCTCGAATAGTTATTGAATGAGGATAGTCCTTTTCCACAATTACGTTAATCCTACCCTTCTCGATAATTATGTTAAAAATACCTGCTTTTTTATTTGGATTCATATCTACCATATATTCTTTCTGACATAGGAACTGGGAAAAAAATTTGACTACTCTTCACAAGGTAGTTTGACATAGCTCGCTCTATGTGAACCTAATCTGTTATAACGGTACTGAATTTTTTCCACGATCGTTTGATAATCTCTTGGATTATTCGCTGTCAAAAATCCGTTCCAGTCCACTCCAGTAATAGAAATCGAGACATAAGACGATTAACCGATTGTTCTCAGATATTAATTGTTGTTAGAAATGTTCATCTCATCGTTCCGCCAAAAAAGTTCTGCCGAACAGATGAACTTGTTAAATATGTTCGTAAAATCAACGACAAAAGTTTTTTTCATCTAACAGTTTTTCATGTAGTCTAACGATAAATTGTGTCTAAGAATTGTCGGCACTACGTAGTGACAGACTCCACGCCTTTTCATCCTCTCTCTCGTTATCTGTGGGGCGCGATGTCTCCTGCTCTCACTGCGGGGGTGCTGACAGACAGACGAGACGGCAGAGGGGGCGGAGGCATAGTTGCTGCTTAAATGAACACACATTGAGAAAAGAGCAGACGGCGGGCGCTGAGTGGCTTCTGCTGTCTGTATCACCGCTCCCGTCCCCTCGTTTTCGGTCCCCTGTAAAGGGAGAGCCCCGAAGTCAAAGTAGAAGGGGGCTGTATTCCCGTCGCTCGCCCCATCTTTCCTAGCCTATCCGTGGGCTGTTCGTTCGCCTTGCCATTGGCCCTTGCACATTTCTCACAAGCTCACCACCTCGCCTTTCCTCTCCTCTCTACACCAGATAGGGAAAGAATATGGCACCTGTGATAGAGGCCTGAGCATGGCCTGAAAGAAAGCGCTCACCGCTTCGGCTCGTGACCAGGAGAACGCGTCTCAATGCTCGAATCTCCCTTCCTATGCCATCTGATCTTTGTAACAACTCCTTATGGACCTCCGGTTTCCCTCTCGCGCCATTCCAGCATACACTGACCGACTGACTCGACCAAAGGCACAAAGCAAAGCGGCACTCCAGGGCTAACAGCCATCAACTACCCCCTTTCAATCCCAGTAATTCGGTTGCTATTATTATTCTTATTCTAGCAGCTGTTTGGTGCTCGCCCAAATGGTGGCGGTACCAACAACTCCAGCAACATTCACTAGAGATACTGTTGCCACTATTCGGAGCAGTATAAATGTGTCCGCACGGGACTAAATGTTGCTGACAGAGCGTGTTTGCTGTGTCGGTCCATCGATGAAGAGGAAGTGCAGAGGGTGCAAATGTCTGCTTTACTCATCCGAACGTCTGAAAAATCTGAGCAGCGAAGCGGACAAACGGCCGAATGCGCGCTCTGACGGATCACCAGATCATCCCTTTCTTTCTACTATTGTTTTTTGCCTCTTGCTCTAAATGAAGGGTCACATGTGATGGTCCTAAACATTTGTATCGTAGACATGATCATTTCACGCTATTTCTGCCGAACCTTTCTTTATCCCTGTCCTCGTGAAGAACCAGACAAGCGACACCGGAAACGAATAAATAATGAAACTATGAAAATTCGTTGAAGCGTAAAGTTTGTCGGTAGTATGAATGTGTTAGTAAACGAACGAATTACTTGGACTGGCCGCTAACAGCACTGAGTGAGTTTGGAACAGTTTTCTTTCTTAATTTCTGAGGTTTCTTTTTCATTATATATTTTATTACCAAACACATATAATTTCGCGCATCCCAAAATTATCCCATAGATCGGGCAAACTCCGGCTAGAAAAATTGCCAATTTTTATTACTAAAAGTACAACCATTTCAGGTCTCTGAATAATGGCTACATGTTAGTGATGCGCATTAATTAATCATTCTACCTACTACGAAAGCTGCGAAAACTGATGATAATAATAATAACGGATCTATCTTTGATGTGAAACTATGATTACATGAGTTATCTTTATCATGTGACAAGCGACGGAACAGAATCTTCCTTAATATGTGCAATCCTTCTTCTCTAGTTCTTTTCCTTTTGTCCCAAGTAAATGACAGACCCAACACTGACACGACCGAAACGTTCTGTGGAAACATAATTTAATGGAAATTAAATGTGGAAACGAATTCTGGGGGAAAAGCGTGTCCCAAAGCATTTGCCGTTTTACCCATATTGGAACAACTTAACAGCTGCGTAACAATATATTTCAGCTACCCCCTACTGATAGTTAATCTACGGCAATTCTACTATTTGTTTTCTTGATTCCTATATATTTGCTATATGCATAGTGCCATTCGTATTAATTCTGTTGGTACTGATTTTAAAACATCTATCGACGTTCAAGAGCCTGATTCATACCGTAGTTCGGAAGATCCGCTTGGGAGCTCGAGGTCTCAAGTAAAGCTGATTCTCTTTCTTAGCTTTAAAATTGTTAGAAAATAATCTCAAATAAAATTGGTATAACTGTGGACGCGATATAGATTTTTCGTGGCCGTAAGACGCTCACGCTATCTCTCAACGTTTCGAGTTTTACGTCCGGTATTGCCGTAGGGCGTCTGGCTTCCAGTACGAAGCGAAATCTGTCTGTCTATGCCCGGACACAGCCATGCTATCATCTAACAGGTCTTATTACAGTACAATTTATTTTTTCAACTAAGCTATGTAAATAAAAAGTAACGATTTAAAAAATTGAAATGCTGCGCAGTCAGCTTGTATGAGAGAATAGTCTCAGTGTTACAGTCGCTTAACTGCGATAAATCGAGATGACGTTAAATTACAAGACGCCACTACAAGTTGGCCGATTTGTTTGGGAGGCCCAATGAGCTTTGTCTGTCCGACTGATTCATTCAAAATCATGAACAAGGAGAAGGTCTAATGATCAGCAGGATGATGAGGCGAACCGTTCCGGAAGAGTGGGAGCACCTACGAGCTTCGGACGCAACGAGGGCAATCAGCGCTCTCAGTCTTCTCTGTCTTACAAACAACACCAATTCTTCCTTTGCATGTGGGTCAGCGTTCCTAGCGGTAAGAGAGAAGTATAACATACGGGTATGGCACGATAAAGGATATCATGTCACACTAAAAGTCCGCTAAAACAGCGTTCTACAGACTTAGAGTAGTGCCCTGTCCCGCTCGAGATAGTAGGCTGACTTTTTAATCTTCACTCCAGCTTCATGGTATATTTATTAAACAGACCCACTTCACCTGCTAACATGTACTTTTTATAAACTTTTCTACACTATTTCAATAATGCTAACCTAGGTGAGAACTGGGTTTTATCTTAAGCACGCCCTTGCATCTCGTTCTCGATTTTTTCTTCTATATATGAAGAACTATACCTATCAAAGGGACTCAACCTCAAAAACTTTTATGGTTCTAGTGCCAAACAAAATTTATTTAGGGCACACTAATTTTCGGCCATTCACATTCCAAGCTATCTACTGCAAAGAAGAATTACATATAATAATCGTTTGTTATTAGCTCTAGCTGTGCTGATACCCTTACGCTGGCATAGCTCGAACAGTGCTCAGACCCGTTTACTTCTGCTAGCGTGAAACATCCGCTACTATAAACGCCTTTTGAGCTGAAATCACCCCAAAAAAATGCGAACTCTTTGCTGCGTATTATGCCTGTACTGGTAGCTGGTTTGTAATGGCTAAGCAGAGCAGCCACCTAGACGCGGCGTAACGCGTACGCATAAAGCTACGATAGGGGTAGGACCATTTGAAGTAGGCAGGCAAGTTAGCGAGTTCACCTTGTTTTACACGCTTTCGCTGAAGGTCTCTCCTTAAAACGTCTACTATGAAAACAATGCGGGCTAAACTAACAAAGTTTGCCTTTGAAAATTGGACAAATTCTACAACAATAACACGAAGTCCCTGCAGATGGAGTCAGCCTTTAGTATTACGGCGTGCTTTTCCGACAAATTGCCCTCCTATATAACAGACAGTGTTACGGCGTGTACCAATAACATATCAGGTCCTATATCGCTATTGCTATATGAAGGCGAGGTGTAAAGCGAATAAATGGGATTTGTGCCGGCACTAGTGCGTCGTCACTGCAATCGGTGACAGCGAGAAGGAAGCGAAGGCGACCCCCCAAGAGTTCAGTCGAATGGTAGTCGAAAATAGACGAGGTAGTTGGCAATGCTGCAAGACTACACTCTGTGGTAGAGTGTTTGACAGACAGTATAAAGGAACTGGGACTGCCCCCGAAGCCGTCATTTCTTGATTACTCGAAGCCTGGACAATGAATCAGGGCCTCGGAGACAACAGCAGGTTTCTACGGCTGATCATGTAAGTGTCTGTTCAAAATTGCCTATGGATTTTTATCAGACCTATATCTATAACTGATTTGAACCAGCTGTGGGCAGCAGGGCGATGTGGGACGAATTAGAAGCTCGTCTATTTGAGCGGTTTTTACGGCAAGAAGCACTTCACACAGAAGAGTATTATTACATACGAGTCCGAAATTCAGAATCCGTTTGATTAGGAAAACAGTCTCTGCTGCAGCGTGCCGAGTCGCCGTTTTGGTTAAACGCTTTCCTGTATGACGTTCAAAAAGCGTGTCTTCATGACGATTTCGTAGCGTTGCCGCTTGACCTTATGACTCTTGTGAAGCTCTTCCGCGAATATCGCAAGATATACCACGAGATATAGCAGAGGTCGAACCGTCGCTAGAATCATCCAACGTAGTAGGTTAGGTTTCTGTATCTGCTAAAAATTTCAGCGCCAGCAGCTGCCAATTCCAACGCATTCGCTTGGTACGAGACGAAAAACACGAACTGGATGCAAAGTTCCTAATCGTGCCTTCAATGAAGCTAAGGTGGCCGAAGTCATGAAAATGCGACGGGCAGATCCTCGTTTAAACGATGTCATCTTTAGACTTGACATCAATGCAAATGTTTCTGGATACGAATTTGTCATCGGGCTCTTGTGCCGAAACAAAGGAGACATCGCGCCGCTGCGCACTGCGCGAGTCCAGATTGACACCGCGCCCATGCTTCGCCATCTTGAAAAGACGAGTGGACGTGCAGGCTTTTGAAGAGCTGCACTGCAAGAACTAAAGCGCTTACCCTCAGGTTAGGAAGGTAGTGGCTCTATTCTAAGATTGCCAAAGCTTATTTAAAGGAACCTGGAGCTAGATCGATGCGAAGTTCAATGGGGTTGTTCTCAGCAGAGGAAAGAGATAAGCCAAGAGGTGCAACAGTGTTCTGTAAAATCGGACAATTTAGCTACAGTAAACCTAGCCTGGTCTTAAACGAATGTCATCACAGGCTGAAAGATTTGGCATTACGAAAGAGAAACTGACCCAGAGGCGGACTGTTTTAGATCGTATGTTGAGACAAATAAGGCGGCCGAACGTTACGGCGCATATCAAGAATATATTTAGGCCCGACATATTTTTGTCGCTAAAAACGAGGTTCCTGTGCTAGTATGTCGTCACGAAAATCTCTTTATAGTGACACCTTAGATGACTTTGTTTTGCATGCAGTACAGCTTCCCCTGTCTAATGTACACGTGAGATTTTTTGACGAACCTCATCACAGTGTACCAGCATAATTGACATTACAAAATGCTGCATTTTAATTACGCTAAGTATAACTGTCACCCGATTACAGAATATCATGTTTGTCATTTGGATCGTCGTCTAGAGCTGGCTAAGATTGAAAGCATTGACTTACTGTATTCTGCTGAAGGAAGATCACTCACGTCCTCACTTAATCTGTGAAAAGGGGGATATTAACTAACAGCATCAGTGGCAGATGCTGATGATAATATAAAGGTTGAGTAAAGCCTCAATTGAAAATTAGCGCTTTCGCCATTTAGATCGTAGAGTGCGCTGGCTGTTGAGCGGTTAATGGGCTTTAATGAAACTCAGTTAATCGCGCACATGGAAGCACTTGTTTATTGCAGGGTGTGGCCCTTCTCTCATACCATGCCCTTCGCACACATCGTCCATTTGATCTACCTGTGAAATAGATCTATTGTAACACGCGTTCTAAAGAAGCGCGCTTGGAAACAACATCTGAGTGTATATAAGTGTAGTGAACGCAAAGAATTCGATTTAGGAAAAAAAACTCTCCTCGGCCGTTGAAGTCAGCTTAGGATAAATTGATTAGCGATTGAAGCAATGATTCAATGGATGAGCGGAAATGAGAAACGAGCATCAGTCACTGGATTTGGATTTCTACTACATGTTATACAATGGCGTGCCGTACCACAATGTCTGCGGGATACTTCCTGTGCGTGCTATATATGCCGTGCGTATATCGAACTTAGTTCGACTGAGAGGCAACGAGCTTTTATTCGAAGTGACAGATTAACATGAATATTCTTCGATTACTCTTTGGTCTGGTGCCAGACACGCGTGTCATAATCGTCATCTTGTGTAACTGTAAAAACTAGACCTGCAGGCAAACTGTGCTGGTATCTTAGAACATGGTCACAGTATTCCAATTAGATGAATAAACGGGTTTTTCAAAGAAAAAATGGCATTAGGTTTTTCTCGTTTTATGGAATAAGGTTGTGAATGAGACCCTGTACATCGATATACATCAGTTCAGCTTTCGCTGCAATCAGAGTTTCCTATCGATCATGTGCATAACAGATTAACTACAAAACTAAGAAAGTGAAACTCTTATTGTATGATCCCATCGAAGTATCGAAAAGCTTTACAAACGTAATTAAACTAGTACACGGCCAACTTGTTGTTGAAATCGACTTCAAACTAACTTTTCGAAATAAGTCAAGTAGTATTAAGTATTATTGGAAGGTTTACATTGATTGAAGGTAGATTTTCTTGCGATCTTTGATGTTTCGTTCTTAAAGCAAAACGCAAATATACACGCGTGACTCGAGCTATTGGCACAAACAGCTCATGTAGTGCCCCTTTGTTAACGAAATATTAACGTGCACCCGAAGTATATTGATCGAGAGGTTAAGTCAGTTGGTTCATATTATTCGTTATATTTCGTTAATTGAAACTTATGTGCCTATAGCTATAGCCATGCTTAGAATCCGTCGGCAAACTTCTTCTTCTTCAGTGATAAACTCACAGCTATAGGCAAAAAGCGATAAAAAATAGGTTTTTTTTTTTTTATGAATTGGGTGCATTTGATGGTGGCTTTTGCATGACCTTATCGTGTCATTTTTTTCGAGTAGTACTGACCATTCCGGTCTGGTAATGGAACTAGCTGAGCTTGATTTACCTGTGATTCAGGTGAGCGACAAACGGCGTCCAGCAACTGAATTTTATCGAAAAAGGTTTTTGATAAAATAGAACGAGAACGAGAAAATAGAAAAAAACTGATACTAACCCTTCCCACATGCAGCCAGACGTATTCGTATGTGATTTCTGGTAACAAATGTTCACTAATGAGTATACCTATAAACATGACCCCTTGCACACATATAAGTAAATATAGTTGTATCCGAAATTTTGTTTAGCGCACTGCAATGCCATTTTTTAATATCATATTGTATAAGCATTAGCCGACCAATGGTACTCTGTTGGTCTGATTGACAGTATTTACATTCGAATCTATCCGTAATTACGTAGATTTCTAAACAACTACATCTGGCACTGAACGTCCTTTCCTGAAGAGATAACCTGCCTAAAATATGTTGGTGAACTATTGATTCATGACGAATGCTTCTGTTTTCGCCAGAAGCGCAGAACGAGTGTAATGGTCACGAGTGACAAGCAGAAGAAACGCCTGTCAGCGATTTAAATCGCGCTGCCTCGATCTGTAAAATCATTAGACCATGAACCATAGTTGATATCTATAGTCAGATGTTCGGCTGGAAGTTGGCTGCGATCATTCTATTAGCTACTAGAAAAGCCGTTAGGCAGTTCTGTCTCCAACGAAATGGCGACTGCGACGATGACGGCTTGAACGATATTGAAACTGCCGGCGACAGCAGCTTCTGTCTTCTTTTATTTTCTCTATGAACGACGACGAGTTGGCGTGAAGGCGCATTGTTAAATTATTTCGGCAAGATCAAGTACTAGCGCATTAGCGAAGTTCGCTTGCTAATGGCTTAATAGATCTGGTGTCATAACGTGCTATCCTACGCGAGGAGTTTGCACGAAAAGAGTTTATGAGAACGCCCGAATCGGTTTAGCTTCACATCTTAGATCCTAATTATCGACCATATGAGGTATATTAAAAGTACCACTATGTTCGTATTTAAATCGTGAGGAAAAAGCGTTCGGAGTACATATTTCAAGTAGGTTTTGTGGAAATCAGTTAGGGGACTATATCAAATAAAATAGAAATGTATATCTCGCTTCATTTGGGATCTCTGAAAGCTACAGAAAAGGCTCCAGTCTTTCAATGGGTGCTACCCGAGCAAAATACAAAAACAAACTCTAGCTGGTGGAAATCATTCGTGAATACTTTTTTACTGTTCCTGGATGAAAGTCAAGATGGAGGCAATGTTGGAGCTTGGCTGCCAGATGGCGTAACAGTAGGTCCTAAGAACAATGGCGCCAACATAGAAAGAGTGGCATCTCTGTTAACCTACGAGTCGAACCCAAAAAGTGGGTTTAACTGATTGTTCGAATCTTAAAAGTGAAATGAGTTGTTTCTAATCGAATTAAGTTACTTAGATTTAGTAAAGTACCCAAGCAATACTGAGTGATATGCCAACAACGCTGCTACCAAAGATTAACCAACAGTAATGGATGATACTTTTTCTGTCATTAAATTCTATTTCATAGCATCAAACAATTTTATATTTGCCGACGGTCTGATTTCTTTCTTGTTTTTTATTTTAAAATTTACTTCATTCTAACGTTCAGACCACACTGCCTCAGAAATACAAAAATTACTACCTCTGTCCAGGTATCAGATTATAAGGCAATCGGCGTCTATATCTGTGAGCGCTGTCTGTCAGAAGGGTATTTTTACAACTAGTAAAAGGAACACAACTCAACGAAATCGAATGAGACAAATGAACTAGAAGTACTTGTTTCGAAAGTTGCATTCGGTGGAACTGATTGCATCTTTGTGCCAGGATTCGCAGGCGGGATCGTCTCTCAACAGGTGACCTGATTGACCCTCCTTAATTCTACATGGTGTGCAGTTAAAAGCTACTAGCACTTCGGTAATCATGAAACCCTAGATACTACATGGATCAGTTGTACATCTCGCTATGGCGTCAACGCTCGATGATACGTCGCTTCGGATTTGGCTCCTTCTTTCCCTCAGATCGTATCGACTTCACTCAGCCCAACCTCAAGCTGCCTCTCAAAAGCTTCAATGCGCTTTGAAGATTAGCGCCTTCTTAGCTACACAATGTCACTGATCACAGCGTGTACAAAACAAGTATGTTATAGTTCTAACTTTTTTTTTAACTTACAATCAAGGCTCTTCATCTCACACATCAATCACTTGGAAGGTTATAACATCTTAAAATTGTACTTATCGTTTTGAGCGACAGATACTAATATTTCCATTACTTGGCTTCGTTAATCTGAACTCTGTGCCTATAAAGTCTAAACAACGCATGCGTAACAAGAGTATCCATCGATGCCCTTCCTGGTAGCAATAGCTTACGAAAAAAGTTCAGTATCCATCTGCTAAAGAAAGTAGGACTCCTATTCGGCTTATACGCTTATTTGTATTTCGTTTTTTCTAACTACATTTACAAGGCAATAGATACATTTTAGCTTAGACATATTTTTAACTATTCTCAGACCGCCATAGATGTATGTGACCCTCCTCTACACCTATACTAACTTATAAGGCGTTAGAGAATTGGATTGCCTCAAGTGGGCGGACTCTGGAATGCTTCTGCTCGACATCCCTGTGAGGAACGTCATGCACCTGTTGGAAAGAAAACTAGGCAAGGATTAACAGTATTAAAAAGAATCGAAAAAAAAAAAACTAAAAAATATCACATTTAGCGCATCGAGGTTTTGCTTCTGCTAAATTGATTCATCTGTTATCTTAGCGTAATCTCTTTTGCATTTTATAAAGCACAAGTGATACGTGAACGAGCACGAAGCAAAGCTCTGGTGCTTAGATGGATAGCGATGTCTCTACAAGATAGGCTGTATTTTTTAAAAAAATCTCCGGTGCAACTACTACTTAATTATTAGCTGTTCAGTTTCACACAAAAGTTAGTTTGGAGATGTATTTCATTGGCGAAGCAGTCAACAGCTTTCCTTTCAGTTTATTTATTTCCTAAGCTCGCCTATGACGACTTTATTCTTCAAGTGATTCCTTCCCTATAGTTGACATCAAAATGCGCCTGCCGATCTTGATTATCAGTATTTTTCTTGATTACTAGAGAGAAGTCAAGGTAGACAGAGTTGGGCTGACTTACGGTATTCTTATAATGCCCAAGTACATGGACAATATAATGATTTCAACTAAAATGTGTCGAGGCTTCACTACTCCGAGAAAGGTCCACTTCTTCCATATATGTTATAAACTCTAATAACAGGGTTTTTTTTTTAACAAAGACCGTTAAGTTTCAAATATGGAAAATATACAATGAGATTCTATCTTTGTGGAAATTAAAAATTAACTATTTTTACCGTGACTTGTTGTTACAAGCTAGGATTATAAAAAAAAAAAAGAAAAATATACTTTTTTTTTTTTAAATTATATAATCAATAATTCAAATAGGTGCACTGCGTAGCTTAGAAATATTATATTAGATCTACCGATGATTGTTACGCACTGACTGAGAATATCTTAAGTGAATGTAATAACGACATATTTACCAAGCCATATAAAAAAAAATAGGAGAAAATAGTTCTACCAAATGATCAATAGAGTTTTGAGAATTACTTGAACGAGTACTAAATATACATATATATTTAAGTATAAAGCTACCCATAGGCTTCGCTCCGCACACTTGATCTGTGTAAATGTAAAAAGCTGAATATACTTTAAATAAAGGTGACGTCCAATAACAGCTAGCTATTTACTTTATTAGATCTCTAATTCTTTCTACACATAGTTTAAACAAAGTTTTTCCTCGAAACAGACATTGAGCACGCTCGGTCACGCAGTATATTTTTTACAGAAATATACCCTTGTGCATTTAATAATACATCCGCGCAGGCGATACTGGTGTCCGGTTCGGTGTTCCTAAGCGGTGGTGCGAGGTTGTTTTTAAATGAGGAGAATAGGAAACAAATTGCTAATCTTGGTTTACGACTAACCAAATTAATATTACGTGTTATAGGCCTCTTTGGTTTCTAGGGCTAAAGGTATTTGCCCTTCTGGTCATCTTCCGCGCAAAGCCTTGTAAGGGCAAATCCTACTAGAAAATCAGCCTAATACATACACATTGACGAGTCGTTTTGGTCATACAAACGCTAGTTTCTAGATGAGGATAATCCGTAATCGAATTGTTAGAATAGTCTTTTTAATTTGGATGAATCTTTGTTTAAACGTTCTTCGTATACATGTAACTTCATCCCACGTTTCGTATAGATGTCTGTCTAAGTTTAAACATTTACTTTTTATTTCCGGGAAAAAACTTGACTTAATCAAAATCTTGAGATGGGACGCAAAGCTAGACAAATATCTTTCCTTTTACGAAGATATTAAAAAAAAAATATATATATATAGGGAGAGAGAGAGAAAGTGAGAGGGTTAGAATAATGTACGTTTGATATTAACCTTTAGCTATCATTTAATTCGTGTATCACGGTTTGATCCATTAACGGTCTTTACCGTAAATCCCTATGTGAAAGCTCTAGCGAACATTCATAGTAGTTGCAACCATGATTAGGTTACACCGAATGACTGATTTCGAGTCGGTCTGACTCGCTCTGAGCTTCCATTGCAGTACCAGCCGTTTGGAAATGTTAGGTTATAGATTCATTCATGCAAAGGTTCCAGGGTTACTGGCACACAAACATATGTGCTCACCTAAGCCTGAACAACGCGGATTATAAACGATAAGACCTTTTACACTCCTCCCTGTTCTCTTTTAGAACACTGTTGTCCGTCTCTTGATGCTTTCTATTTTTACAAAAGACTTTGCTTAACTGGTCTGCGCGAACTTTGTTTCTGCTTGGTGTGTACCGCGTTTATACGGACGCCGGAGATAATTGGTCTCAATCAAACGATGTAAACAGACAGCAATAGCGATCGCATTGGACAATGAATGGTACCTTTCCATTTTCCTCCCATTTCCTTTTGTTGACGCTCAAGCCGTCTTATTAATCTTAAATTAGATACGCGTGGTTGTAGTAGAAGAAAAAAACAACGAGCTATACTATTTGAATGAATGCGACCAAAATTAAATTTCAATCGTAGTTGTCATAAAGGTGTCATTTGTCGGGTGGGGTCGAATGAAGCACTCTTAATCTATTCCCTGCTGTAAATTTATGTCAAATAGGCAAGAGATAGGCTGGCAAAAATCGTGCTGCTACAAACATTTGCTCTCACGCTATAGTTTAGTATCTTTCAAATAAAATGGGTTAATAATGCGCAAGCCAATTAATATATACGCTTTTATTATATTATGCCACATTATACCGTAATAATGAAAAATAGCTTTGTAAACTGTTCTGAATTGTATACTAATCATTAATAGCGACGACCCTCGCCCATTTTTCAGAGACGCTTTAAAATCCTTTTTTTTTACAAGATGATATATTTGTTCACAGTAAAACGGTCAAAGCCGTTCTTGGTCTTCTTGGAGATACAAACTTGTTTCCATTAAAAAAAAATGTCTACAGGGATAGGAAAGGTACAATGTCAAAATTATAAGCAAAACATCCCAGTTCAATACTAAAGATAATTTTCGGCAAGTCTCTAGAAAATTATGATAAGGCATGATTCTTCTTCTGTTAGCTATAGCCAAACATCTTTTCATGCTAGCGTTGTCTTAAACAATCGAGCTGTATGTATAGTATAGCTGTATGGTACTTAACTGATAGTAACGATGTCTTTGTTCAAGGGAACCTTAGTCTTATCATATGTAAAGATGGGGTTCAGTTTTCGTTTTCGTCCGAAAGGCACTGTTACTCCTACGTACTTTAAGTGCTGTCATTGCGGATTATCCATTTTTCATTATTCGTAGTTATTTTTGCAAGAACAAAAATTACCTTCGCCCTATTGTTTAGCTTTGCACGCGCAGTTCGTCAATTAGTGATCAATCAAATCTGATTGATTAACGTAATCATTGTTCGCTGGATGTCATTGAAAGTTGATATGGATGTTCCTGTGTTTTCTACAATCTAGCGGAAGTCCATACGCCAGTGCTCATCGGATACAGTAAGAGTTTTAGCCTTCAGAAGGTCAGAGCGTAATCTGTACCATTGTGCCATCTCCAAAACAAGCGAACCACCTTCTGGTCGTGAAATCGGCTATAGTATTGGATCCATGTACTTGTCCCACAAATTTTGTAGAGTTCGAGTTGCGCTTTCTGCAGTATTTTCTGAGACATTTTCTGAAACGTAACTCCGAAACCAACCTAAAATACATTTTTGAAGTCCCTATCTTTGAGAGCCTGTACAATCCGACTGGCCCGCGCAACTGAATGGAGGGTAGCGCCATGTTAATTAACCATATTAAAACACTGTTTTTCTCTCCTTATTCATCTTTGTTTATGACGCCGAAATATAAACCGCTGTACTCGAGTAAATTCAACCAGACCCTTTCAACTCCGAAGGTCAACTGCACAACACTACAGCCAGATATTTTCAAACCATTTTTCTTTTATGAAAGCGGAATTCCTCTTTATTTTATGAAAGCCGACAGAGAACTCGGAAAACGTTTTCAAACTGGTCACGAACGAAAAAGATATGGTTGCGAGGATCAGTATTTTACTGCACAGCCTCTTACAACAATAACAGTCACCATTCTTTGGGGCATGCTTCTTACGCAGTTTTTCGCTGTATCAGCCACAAGTGGATCTTGTTGCCACAGACTACAGATTTGTTTATGGAGATTTGGGACATTTGTTATTTCCTGTCCTTCACAAACGTTTGATTTTCCGGACGTTTTTTATGAAACGAGATCTGCGAGATTGGCATGCCACGGCAACAGCTGACTGTCATTCGCAGTAAATAATTTATACGTGCTCCGAGCTTTGTGGTCAAACGCCCCATCGTGTATGAATACGTAAACACCCTCAGGGAACTGTTCTCGTACCTAAGAGTGCATGTGGCTCGCGATAACCTCCACATATTCCTGCTGTTCTATGTTTTGTATCACTCCAGTCTCTTTGCCAGAATTTCTAGACTGTATCATAATAACCTTTGATGGATGTTGAATTTTCAGCACAACACAATTCTCTGTTCGTCAATCGTTTGCCTATACGCCTCAAAGTACAATGGACGTTTTTCCGAAAATTTCGAAATTGATTCATTTGAAAAACATACTTTGTCTCAGTCCCTAACGGTCCGATTTTCAACTTGGTTTGCCCAATGAAGACGGGCTCGTTTCATTCACGTATTCAACCGGGTTCTATTGGCGGGGCTACTTCCTTTGAACCTAACCCTCAAGTGAGTCAGTGGCAAGGCACAATCTTCGGTATTTCAATCTATTCTGAAAGATATTATACGAATCTTTTTGGAGATCGTAAAAAATTACACAATATCCCCACTATGTAGTAACATTTTTTTCGATTTTTGTTACCGATTTCACGAGACGACAACCGAATTTTATTTTTACGAGACTTGTAACAACGTTAGCGATTGCGTGCTGAGAAACATGAAACATTCCATCAGTTTTATGCCGTGCACACTTGTTTTGACGAAGCAGTTTGCTAATCGGTGCTTTTCGACATCTGTTCCTCTTCGGATAAATTGAAAGATCCCACCAGAAGACGCTGAAACCAGTCGAGCTCACTTGAACGCCAACAGTATTCATTCAGCGCTAACGACAGCAGCGGGGGCTAAACGGCGAGAGATAACGCACCGGCTGTACATAGTACGAGACATTAATACAGAGTATGAATTGCTAAAATCCAATTACAGAAAGCTATCACGCTTGCGGTTTCCAAAATACAAAAATCATAGGAAATTGTTGGTAAGCAACTTGAAAAATATTTACCCTTGTCTGTATCGATACATAAGCCACCTGGAAATATCGCCCTTTAATGTTATGCACTTTGCCTCAAGTGTTGGGACTATATAATTGAGCTTATTTAAGTCTCTTTGATTGTACAAAAATTACCTTTATGTTTTACAAATACTGTTGCTGTAGGTACTCGCAATATTTTCCGAAAAATCCCTTTTTACACAAAGTCGATTTACGTAAAACAAACTTGAAAACGTCTTGTGCCTTTATACTTAAATTAAGGTACAAGCCACAAATATTGACTTATACCTGTCTCCCTCATTATTTAGGTATGACATAAATGCTTTTCCTGATGCGCGGTTTCAAATACAGTCTGCATCAGTGATACCAGTTTGCCAGGACAAATATGAGAACCGATTTTTTCAGCCACGCGTTTCCTGCTTCATATACAGTCGCGTGATGCTTACAGCGATCTTGTCGGCCGTCACGTCGTCGGCACAGGCTACACATCATCTTTACCTTTCGATACTTTATTACTTACCCATAATTATACAGCCTTTTAGACTGCCTGCATGCTTGTCGTTTCAACCCGGGAGGACACTATATCTGCAACATCGCCCATGTGATTTCCTCCGCATGACACGAGAGTCTTCTGCTGGCGATGCTACGCACGGAGAAAACAACGACTGCACGGTCAAATCAAATGAACATTTCGCTCAAACAAGGTTCCTTCGCTGCAGCTTCCATCGAATTCCGCGGTAGGCACTGTTGGAAGCTTGACACTTGGAGCGGGTCCTTTGTTCGAGGCCCCATTAGTAGATCATACTCCTAGTTGGTCGTTAGCCCAGGGACGATAGATTCCGTAGACAACAGCTAGCACAAGTGTAGCCGTCCTACTAACCCGTTGTGTTGGCGGTTCGGCTACAGGGATAAATTGTTGCACTCGGCACCCCCAAGCAAAGCTTTCCAACCGGCGTTAAGATTATGCAGCATCTATGCTATTGGCGGGATCATTGCGCTGATAGGATTCCTAAACAACCTAGAAAGCGCCTTGAACTTGAAAGTTCGTCTCACGCACTCTAACAAAAAATCGTCTTCTCTGACTAGACGTGTAAGGATATTCGACCGTGTCACTGACTCCTATTAAAGCGCGTGCAGAATATTCAGGTGGGCGCCATTGAGTTTCGAATGAGAACCGCTATAACAATGGCGTCATGCAACCGTATTGCCAGCTACGGGTTTTAATCAATGCTTAATTGGGCCAAAAAGATAATGATACGCTAGCCCGTACCGGGGCCAGTCATTGATGTGTCGCTGTCTGCAGGTCCGTTATTCACTGGCCGGGTCTCGAGTTATACGATGAAAGCTTTGCTGGTCACAGTCGACACAGACGATTTGCTTTCTCGGTTAACAATTTTAGTTTTGCTAAGATGGCCGATTGTTAATCGTTTTGTTCGTCCTCAAATTGACTTATCTTTCAGCTATTCGAATTTGCTCTCTACTAAGTTCAATGAGCATTCATTACCGACTCAAATTCAATTTATTCGAGCGACGGCCTGATCCTATACTGAGGACCGTTTGAAATACATACGATCAAACTCAAGTTCGAATTTTAGCTTATAGTATTGAAGCTGCAACTTAGCGGCGCTTGAAAACACATATCTCTCTTGTAAAAATATACGTATATTGCATAGCTTGCATTGAACATGCATTCATTTTACGTGTCTATCTGAGTGTTCAGTAAGACAGGTTTGAGCAGAGATAATATTCTAGTACGAATAGTAACTGCAGCTCATTTTATGTATAAAATGAGTAGAACAAAAATCAAAAATTGAATTGTTCTGTAATATAGCTATTTTTCTCACGTGTGTCTACAATGTTCCACGAAAACCTCTATACCGGAACCCGTATTGCATAAACTTGAATTTGGCCAGACCTGATCGACCGAATCGACTTGCATGACAAAAGACAATAGATCACATTTTCCTAGGACAGTGATTGAAATCCCACCAGTGAGCAAACGATATTTTAAATTAGAGACCTTGTCTCTGTTGTACCCCGTTACGTCTATAGCCGCCCTTAAGGCTTCTCCACATTCAACGCAGATGATCAAATAACCCCTAGCTTCAACCATTTGAGCTCCCTGGAATCCAATGTCTGTAGGCCAGCAAACAGAGGTCCAACTAAGGCCATCATATAGGGTCATTTACTGCAGTCATTGAGTTAGCGGTAGCTGTCCTGCAAGCTCGTACGCATCCACGGTGATCGCTGTGGACCCAAATTGCCATCAGCATAGATGTGGGTTGTCTTAGTAGGTCGTTGTCCATTACTTATTCGTCTATTACCATCAGATGCTTCGATGCGGTAAGCATCCGATCAATCGGCATGTTGTTAACGAGACGCGTGATCAACTCGATTTTGATTCGGTCGGTTTCGGATAACACGCTTGACACGCAGACTACGATATACGAACAACCATGGCATCCAGAATATACTTCCATTATAAGGTGCACCTTCTAAAAGTTTATCTAGAGACCAGCAGGCGTTCGTCCACTTGTAGCATCCTTTTCCGCCGACACTGAAGGAATATGGCCTCGCATTTTCGGCCACTCAGGGCGTTCGCGACGCTTTTGAGGTACTTTAGCCTTTTGAAGCCATCATAAACAGATCTCATGGAATAATATACTGTAACATGCTACTATCACTACCACTAGTCCACTACAGCTACGAATGTAGAGAGTACTCTCCACACATTCCGTATCGCATGGTTGAAATTCTTCAAATCGTCGCTATCGTCACATCTTTTATTACGAAGAGTCATGATGTCCTGTGTGATGTCAACATCTAAGAGCCCAGCTGGGAACCAATACGTTGTCTAACAGATTCTACGTCCAAACGCGTAAGCATACTTCCTACTATCCTTGGGTTTGGACCTATCTGCCAGCTGGAGATTTACGTTTGTAGTCAGATTTGGTGCAACTAAAGTTGGAATGCATTTGAGTGCCTAGGCAGAATTAATCGATTTCTTCACAAACTGCGTCATTTATTTTATTGTCCCAAACCTCCTTTACCAATTTGTTGCATTGCTACGTAGAACATTGTCGCATCTTGGATACATACTTTCATTGCACGACTGACACTGGACAGATCAACGACAAAAACATTGAGGGGCACGAATAAGGAGCGAGGACAAAGTGTTCTATCTTATCGATATAGAATTACAGCAGATAAATTGTTTCTGGTAACTCGCGACTATTGCCACTACTAAATAGGACTAGCTCAGTGATATGAGTAGTGGAGCAGTCGAATCAGACCTCTGGGGTTCCGGGCTAGCTCCCCGCTTAAGTTCGATGTCCAACGATAATCTGAGTTTTTAGTACCAGCTTATCAATTACGTATAGGCCATCCGAGTTACTATAGAAGCGAAGATGTCTCGTGGAGTTATAGAAGCAGGATCAGTGTAGCAAGCTTCCTCATACACCTAGTTACGGCGTGTGTACTCTTCTCTGGATGAAACCTTTGCGCAAACTATTTACGAGTACAATAATCGAACAAAAAAGAAAAAGTAAACTTTTGGCTTGAATTTGACTTAGTGCAATCAATTGTCCACGGTGAGCCTTCACGAATTTCTATACCACGATAATCTGCTCTTATTACTTACTTGTTGGTTATTATTTTTCCAAGCTGTGAATCTCATTTGAAGAGCTAACACGTCAAGCGTTTATTACACGTATTTTGTTGCCAACGGAAGTACCAACTGTTCGATCGGCTGCGTTTGTGGATGTCGGAGTACACGTGTGTATTACAAGTATTATGGGATACTAATATTAATAATAATAATAATGAAAAAATAAATTAATGAAGAAGTAGTTGAAAAGTGGAACGAAAATAGTGAACTTACTTCTTTATCGAAGCGTCTTCTTATTACCTTATCTTTTTATCTATCTTCTATCTTATTACCTTTATCTTCTTATCGCTCTTACTGTAAGCAAACGGGGCGTTGTCACAATAAATAGCATTTGTACTAGTGTGGTGTCACTATAATATATGCACGTACGTGTATATAAAAATGTTATCATTAAATATGTTAATGCGTCCAGCTTTGCTGCAGTATTTAACTTTTACTTTACCATTTGCTGCTTTTTACAATGATGCTTGCCGGCAGGTACAGCCGATTTTAAATGAAATTTTTCACGTTTAATTTTGTTTGTTCGTCGAATCGCTCAGGCCGTGGGCCTTGCACGCGACCTACTCTACATCGTCGCCCTTTGAAGGCCTTTCCTCGAAATTATTTTACACTGCACTCGTGTCATCTTGCTTTTTGGTTTTTTTTTTTCTTTTCGCCATTTTACTCGTTCAGTGACTCCTTTTCCCGCTTTTCCCGTTTTGCACCCGTCAGTTTCATCGAGCGAGACCACTTCGCTCTCAGGCACTTCACTGAGCGCTCGTTCTGCTCCTCTTCGTCCTCAACCTCCTCTTCAGTCTCCTCAGACACCCCTCGATCCCCTTTTCCCCTCCCCTCTCTCTCTGCCTCTTACTTGCGTACACTAGTGCTAGCAACTACGATAGCGTGGCGGTCGTAGAAGCTGCTGCTGAAGCAAGCAGCAGGAGTGGTAGATATGGCACTGCACGCTGGCTGGCTGTATTCATTGTATGGCGGCCTCGCTCCTTGCCTTTTCCTTTGACCATTCCGTTCCGCTATATATATACGTGGAGTGTATGTACTCTCACTAGCCAGCCAGCTATACCGCACACTCATCGTGTTCGGTAGCTGTATTTTTCGGTCTGTCTGTTTGTCTGACTGGACGTACAACGAACGCAAGCAGTTGGCCAACAGCTGCAGTCTGGGCCGACCGCTTTCAAATGTCTGGGAGGGTGAACGTACGACAGAATGTGCAACCGTATTGCAGGTCGCTATCATTATATTATATTAGAAACACTTACAACATATTTAAGCTATTTAAAGAAATTTTTGTTTTGGAAGTTTCGAGACAATGCTTGCTATTTCGAAAAATGGTTGACGAAAGATAATTTGTAGGGTGCGCTCCACGCCACTCCATTTGAAACGACCGGAACCTAATGCATGGGCGGAGCTTTGAGGGTGAGCCCGGTTTTCGGCTCCTGCCCAACGGCTGAGTCTCGCATAGGAAGACTTCCTACCTTGGTGACGTCAGCAGGCTCCGCCTTCGCAGGCTCTTCGGTGCACGATCTCCGACTGCTCGCGAGCTGCCCTGGCGAAGCTCAGGCCGGAGTCCGAGTTAGAACATAGCACAGTGCATAGTCTAGACAAGGACACGACAGCTCCGCAGGGACTGATAGAATAGATACACAAACGCACAAGGAGAGTTCGAATAGGTTTGTTATATCTAGGACAGTGCGGTGTGTTTTTTCAGTGTGTGTACCAGGAGATTACCGCTCACGATAAAAGAAGAGATTTTTCCGGAAAAAAATAAGTGATAAAAGACACTGGATGGCAGCAATATTTTGTGTAAGTCTGCGTGAGCACAGACTGTGACACGCTGTGCGAAATCAGAGCCACTGTGAATGAGCGCGACTACTATAAAGAAGAAAATAGCAGATAGCAGATCGGTGTCGTTTACCAAGAGCTGTGGGTCTGATCATTTGAGTGCCACTCGGAGGCCAATAATTTCTGCCACTGGAAGACCGCTGAGGTCGATGCGATGAGCTGCATGGATGTGATGTACCAGCCCTACTCTGCTGCCTACTTTTCGGGCTATCAGCGGCCAAGTCCCGGCACAGGTGCTGCTAATCTACCTTCAACAAGCGGCTATTTCCTTGGGGGGCCTTCGAGCCCCCAGGATTACCCACCTACGGCTTCGTTCGAACAAAAGGTAAGTACCACCAAGCAGGTTGCATTACAAAAGTCTTCCCCCCTGCGATACCCGTACAGTATCCTTCCTGTTACTAGTACTATTCATGCATGCCGTAATGCCTTACCCCCCCCCCCCCCCCCCGGGAACAGATGTTTCCTAGTGTTTTGTACGGACTTTATATAAACTTGTTTCGTTGAAAACAGAGGATTTTGCGTTTTGCGTTATTCCTAAATATGGAACCAGCGAAAAGAGCAATGGATTGCAATCCGCTAGATTTCTCGCCAACTTACTTTGATTTTAAATTCTCTATATACTTTTCGCTCAGCTCAAGCGAAGAGCGTACAGTTCACTAAACAACACAACAATGAATTGTACATGGAATGAACTGACTATCGAAATGAACATGCCTTTGTCGTTTTTGTCATGAGTGCAGCCCGACATTTTGCAGTTTCAGAAGTTTAACAGTGGTAGCATCCAACACAATCCTGTAAAAGAACTTCACCATCAGCACCAGCAGCATCAACACTACAGTACGCCTTCACCCCCTCATACAACTCATACGGGTTCGCCAGTGGCAGGAACGTCATCTCCAAATCGCCTCGCACCCATTGACCTTCCATCGACGACATCGTCCACTCTATCTACTATTGTTTCCGCAGCTTCGTCTGCGCCCGTGTGCGCCACGCCGCCTGAGTCGGCAGAAAGCAAAGAGGATGTAGGCGAAGCCACCTATGTTTCATCGAAGTGCATCATAATCAAGTACTTCAAGACGGATGTAGCATCTGCCCTTGATGACCACTTTCAAAAAGCCCTTGCCCAGGCCGGATTTGGAGGGCCAAGCCGTCGAAATGATGAAGATTCCACTGGTGAGTAAATGTTCAGAGTTTACTGTGTAATTTCGTCTTGTTTTGTTGTCATATCGAGCGATTTTCTGATATATCCATGATTTCATATTTAAGAAAATCTGGCGCATCATGAACAGCTATAGATTTCCGTAATTTCCGAGTAAAAAGGAAAGAACATCGAGACGGTGAAGACAGTGTAATTTTTGTACAAAGCATCAATGACAACGTCTAATTGTATTAATTTGATGAAAAATAAACGAGCGCCTTTCGACGGCAATGCGAATCTGACACCTTGTTAGTCCGGCTCGTTCCGCAAGAAGATAAGTACCGGCAATTTTTTTTCTTGAGAGGCTATTAGCGCCAGCCTATGCAAGTATGCTACAGTAATACCATCATGAAAGACATTTAACCAGACTATCAAGCACAAGTTGCAGGACTATTCGGCAGCAGATATCTTTGAGCTGTTCGAGGACTGTAAAAGCAAATACCCTTTGCTTTTGAATTAAAAATTTAAGATAACGGAGATGTCACGAGCTGAAAATGATTAATATTATTTTGGCCGGATTCACTAGGCCTCAAATCTGTCAACTGATATCAGATTATGATCGATCGCCCATTTGATAAATATAAGAAGCTTAATCATATATGATTGTCATTGCTAGACATGTCTCGCCTCGTTGGCTTCGCGTGGCGGAACACCAACCATACAAGGCCGCAATGGCTTTTTCCCTGCGCCAACGGACTTTTCTTCTATTAGGTTGTAGAAGCTGGTGCCGCCTGCTGTTCTGTCACAGCTAGGTCAGAGTTATGGGCCATTTCGAATGCTCAAATGGCTGAAACTAAAAAAAGACTCAACACAATTTTTCTGCTACAGAAAATGGTAGCGACCTTTCCCGCATGCAATTGAACACTGTCTACACGCAGGCTTGTCCCAGGCAGATCGCTCTAGAATGATCCCAACGGCAAGGATGTTCCGGCACGCGAACAGCTGACGAGCGGGTACTTTTAAAACGGTCGACTGACTTCTATGCTTGATGACATATACAGGGAAAGGTTATTGTATGAAAATCTGCCCTTTTGATGTTACGGGCAATCAAGAGATGATAATAGTTGCATTGCACAGTAACCAAGGAGCCTTTTGTTCAAAGAACTGGAAATGGCTAAGTATAGCGGAATCTAGTCTATCGTATCTGGTTAATGACAGTAAAGTGACTAGCGAAAAGATAAATTCATGATTGACATATAGATTAGCGTACAGTGAGGATTTGTTTTTATTAAGCAGCTAGGAAAATCATAACCTAACCAGTGAGCTATGAATTTAATGCTTATTCATAACCTACTTACTTATATATAAAGAAAAAACAGAATTATGGCAAATGAGTAACGATAAACTTTAGTGAACTATATTGTACTATAGTTGGTACGAGACCGAAGGTAACTTCGAGAATAAGCATCTTTTAGGCTGACTAATTCGTTTTCTAGCTGAAATATATAAAATGATGATAACGACGAGAGGGGTGTGATGCAAGGACAACGATGCGGTCATGTCAAAAGTCGACACTTTTGATTCAGTTTTTCAAACAAAAGAAAGGAAGCTACGCTTTTTGGAAGCGCGCTAATTGAATGATATCGATAATGAAGAAACACTGATTTTAAGCAATAGCGATATTGGTGACGGATTCAGTTAGAGATAATATTAAATAAATATAAGGATGTTTTTAGAAATTCCCAAACTTCTTTTTGGAGTAACCACTAAGTATTTCTTCAGGATCTTGTTTACTATCCGAGTAATTCTTATCAGTGGCCGTCTCCTTGTTGAGCAACTTCTCCCTCTCTGTTTAACCCCCATTGACTCTTGTGATGCATAACCAGCACTGCCTCTTTGCGCACAAAGTCTTCTTCCGCGCCATTACCTCGCCCCCTCAAGGTCTGCCATGGAAATCAGATCCTCACGCGACCCACTTAATCCAACATCGCTTGACTCCCACAAAACGCACGACAGATACACGTTAACTCGTGAAGATGAACAAATCGAAACAACTAAACCCTGATATTGTCTTTTTAGAGATATCATAAATATAAAAGCAAATAGATAGTATCTACATTTTACAATGGGGATTTAGAAAATGTCGCATATTGCATCAATAATAAATGACAGATTGACGGATTTGAGTGAACAGACAAAATAGACCTTTTCATTATTATTGCTAGTAGAGTTGCGCTTCTATCACAGCTGCCTTTAATCAGTCGGAGTATTGGTTTCTTCATAATGTTAAGACAACCATAAGCTAGGCAATATGTGGACATCTAGCTTGTATATTTCGAGTACCAAACAGGGATGAGGAATTGCATCGAAGTTAAAATGGCAACTATCATTGGAACGCAAAATGAAAAGGTCTTTGGCTTAGGTATAACCAGTGACCTTAGCGTAAACTCCAAGGACACTTGATTTTGTTAGTGTCCAGGTACACCTGATTATTGTGGCATTGTTCGTTCGAGATACATAACATCAAAACTATTCATATACTATTTTTATCTTCATTGTGCCTAAAGAACGTGTTTTAATGCGTATGTGCTGTTAGTTCTTCTGCTTTCTTTTGTAATGTATTATACAACAGCCTCTTCGACATCTCATTAAAATCAAAAAAAAAACAAGCAGAAACTCATTCTTCTACTTTGTTAATACAAATACTGTAAGAGAAGTCGTTATTGTTCTTCCTCAAAAAGCTATTGCGTATATTTTCTGTGTACGCCTGGAGAGTACCAAAGATAGTACGCTATGGTTATCTAAGTTGTCATATCATTATCTACCATGCACTAAAACAAGCTGTCACTTAATTAAAACACATTTATATTCTATACATGTAAATAAAGTGGCATTTTCGTATGAAGCTTTTACAACACGTCTGCCGCTAACCGCTTAAAGAGCCGTGTTAGATTCCTATAAATTTATCTTCCTCGCCTAGATTAGCTCACCTGTACCATACGAAGATGAATATTCCCACTTTTGGAGCTCCTTTTCTTGTTTCAAATACCACAGTGTTGTTTAGTTCCTGTGCGTTGCTCACTCGTTTGAACGCTATATTCATGCTATGATTAAGAAGAAATACGATTTTAGTACGCTACGACCCCGTAGTGTTATATCTATCTGGAACACAGTAGCTGCCTGCCTGTCTGTCTGTCTAAATGGACGACTCACTGGAGCGTTCATTTAACTAGTTAACTACATCCCATCTCGAAAATAGAAATCAATAAACCTATTAGATGCTTCACTAACAAGATCTGCGCGTTATGAGTCAGCTATATAGGTCCAAGTAAATGTCCAATATCGGTGGTAAGCAATCAAAAGTATTTTAAATAAAATCTCTTGGCTGTCGTTAGTGTTTAAGTCGAAATCTCTTACAGATTGAGTTTCCTGTCGAAAAAAGCGTTGACAACTATTCCTAACATGTTCCCTCGTTATATCTATTATGTACCGGCCCTTACATTGTTAAAGTGCCATATATATATATCCTAAAGCAGTTACGATATATATATATATATATATATATATATATATATATATATATATATCGTAACTGCTTTAGGATCTCCTTTATTCAAAAATTTTGCATTAAAATCGCTCTTTCGTGGCTACATGATATGAGAGGCCGGCTTAAAATATGTGTTAAAATAATACATATATCTCAAGTGCGCATTCGCCTTAACTAATTTTATTATAAAAAAGACGCCATATTACTTCCACTAGAACTACAGCCTTCATGACATTTTTAAAAAATAACATCGCATTTAAATGATTTGATATGTGGGAGGGTTATGTGATTCTCGCATTTACCAAAGAAACGAAGCATATGGCAGTAATCCTGTAATCGAAATTAGGCATAGAGTCAAAACAATTTTGATAACACGAAAGAAAAAAGCAAACATGTATCCCATCTATCTTTTGAGATCGCCAATCTTTCATAGGGACAGCGTCTCAGGGACAAGTTCCTTTTACTCTCTTTTATCTGCTGGCCACTTTGTTTCAACCCAAAGCTGAATGCCCAGACCCCCGGTTACTGCACAGCATCACTGCTGTCCTCCCCTCACAAACAGTGCGCCAACGGAGTAAATACTCGACAATGCGTTGTAGTTACTTATCGCAAATATATCTCTTACGTACTTGTGTACGAATAGTTAGTGACTTGTTTTTCTACTGATGCTTCTGAAATTGATGGTTTCTCTACTGGAGTTCTGTTACTCTTCTTTGAAAAGCACAATGAGATAGAGAAAGAGGGA
The DNA here is from genome assembly GCF_002443255.2 of Varroa destructor. NCBI lineage: Eukaryota > Metazoa > Arthropoda > Arachnida > Mesostigmata > Varroidae > Varroa > Varroa destructor. The sequence goes on along the minus strand of NW_019211456.1, from coordinate 55,925,709 downwards.
GAAAGCTTGCTGTTTCGCTAACAGGCACATAGACAAATACAGTGAGCGTGTCTACAGACGTGGCCTTTTTCGCATTCGGAAACTGAATCGCTTCTAAGGGGATATAGGAGGAAAAGATGTCGACCTTCTAAGATCAGGACCGTGGGCAGCTACTACTTGCATCCCGTCAAGATTTAGTTACGATCCACCTAGGATCTCCACACCGATCATTCAGCTGATCTATTGTTCGAACTTCTCGTTCTAGCTCCATCAGGTAGACTGAGCAGGAGGAGGCCGCGTCACTGCATAGACACATGGCTATACTAAAAGCTACGAAAAAAACTACCACGAAACTGATAGTCCCTGAATAAAACTTACAATAGAATTTCGTCGGTATAAAGAACAAAGCAGCTATTGCTCCTAATTTGGGAAACACATTCTGAAAAATAACAGCAAGCATTTGCGCGAACTCTAAGACATGATAGGAACCCCCGTTCGGTACATGAGGCCACCTATTTTATGAATAACAGGCAATCTTTGTACCCGCATTTTACTTATCTATAATTTTTACACAAATAGGTTTTTAATGCGTCAGACACCGCAATAACACTCCGTAGTACCTTATTACGCAATGCTGGTTTTGCTTTGGAATTAAGGATATCAGAGACATTCTGCTATCGTTATAGATAAAATAAGGCATCAGCTGGTGCCGATTGACTTGACGCCGACTAGAAATGGGCTATGCGCGGGGGGTGTTTATTGTTATAGAGCACGTGAGGTGGATGGTACCACCGTTTAGGACTAGTCCCTTTCAAACGATGAGAAAGCGGGTTCGTGCGACCCAAAAAAATGTGTAGATAGTCTCCGTGAAAACCCAGCCCTGACTCGTCGTAAACTGGTTCGAATTTGAAATATACCGAAACACAAAAGTATTATTTTGTCGACAGTTCGTACCTATTGGAAATTTCAATCCATTGATCTAACGATTGTGCCTGTTGCATTCTAACTCATATAGCACGCTTAAATGATTCCTCAACATCGCTTTGTGTTTACCCGCTACCACGAATGTACAAACTTATGGTACCTTAAGGTTCCAAAAATGTTCTAAAAAAGTCTTTTTAGAAAGTCCCTTGTGCGGAAACAGTTACTGGCATATCCGCTTGTCTAACGGAAGAGAAATCTAAGTAAATACTGAGAGCTTTCTCATTATCCACGCGTTTCAGCAACCCTTCAAGGGTGTTCAATTTTAATTTAACAGCACCTTGACATTCTCAATATTAGCGTATCGAGCAGAATCTCTTTAACTTTAAACATTGTCCTCTCCCCCTTGGCCAGACACCATTAGTCTCCGATTAACCTCAATTGCTGAAAGCAAATATCGGCACCCGATTTCCCTGCTTCTTATTCTGCGACTGTGAATGTCCTATCCTCCGTCTGCTAGTCATGGACGCTGGAGACTGCAGACTAGCGTCTCCGGACTAAAAGTCTCTGAATGAATGAAGACTGAATCAAGAAGAAGCGACGCGATTCCGCTTTCACATCGACCGCTTCTTCCGGTTCTTCTTTTCTTTTTCTTCTTCTTCGTCTCGATAATGACGACGATGATGTTTGTTGGTGCTTGTGGCGATGACGGTGACGGGTTCGACGCCTGGTTCCTCCGACTGGAGGATTTTACCTTCTGTCCCTCCGCCAGCCCCACCATCACCAGCGAATTCATTCGGCGCTGCAGAAATTTCCAATGAAACGTTAGCAAACTGGCTGCTTGCTACGCTGTGTAGTTGCAGTATCTGTTTGTGTTTAAACGATCGGTTTCGTTGTGTATGGTCTTGCCGCGCTCAGTTCTCCAGAGTTCACTACGTAGCCATTTGCCAGTTCATAGCAAATACGTATGGCTCGGCCTTTTATTAGCAGGCCCTCATTCACTTTGTCGCTCTCTGTCGTTCGTTCGTTGACGCGCTCTATGTAAAGGAGGGTGGCGGCACTTAAGGTCCCGCTCAAGCGGTGGTGCGCGTAATGTGCAGACAGTCCATTCTTCTCCAATTAAGCACGGACATGCAGGGCACCGCTCACTCGATTCGTTCGTGCTCTCGTTGAAGGAACTGTTCCGACGCCTACTAATAGCTTCCACCAGCGCGGTGAGCACCGGCGTGAGCATCGCTCGTGCTGCCCATTACCTACTATAAGATAATACTACCTTTTCCATTAGAGGGCTTTGACTAGTCGTGAGACTGTTTGTGTCGTTAGGACCGCGATCCCGTACCGACCGCAAAAGCATCTTTTACAGCTCCGTAGTACCCAAAGGGCCACGCGATTCCTTATAAGATGTAGATAAGTTTAATGCGTGCGCTGTCGTCCAGGCTTTCCTATCTAGTGCGTTTGTGGACAACGAATCTACGGCTAGGGCGAGACCCATTGTCAAAAGTAACACACACATACATGCACACACACGCGTCAAGAGGCTTCTTTTCTATATAT
>NW_019211456.1:55853217-55923155 GCF_002443255.2 Varroa destructor | reverse complement strand
AGCGCCTTTTTGTTGATGAATGCCGCTAAATCTCGAAACAACGCTCTGCCGTTGTGGTGGTGTCCCATGGGGATAAGGGAAACGCTGATTGAGTGCGGCGTAGAGCGCTGGCAATGCTACTGTTCCTATCAGGCCAATGGACAATGCAGGACAGCCAAGAAAAGAAGAAGAGTTATCAGATGGGAACGATTTCGTAATGCGCGATAGATTAAACAGGATAATCATTTCATTCATCTATTTTTACACAACTGATTTTACAATGAGACTGATGGCGAAGACCCACTTGCGCACATAAAGCACATAGTGATAAAAGCCACTCCAGTATAATGAATCGAAGTGGTTGCATGTATATAAGGCATATTTTAATACTAATCGTTGACACTAGGGTTCTTTCTTATTCCAATCAAGTTTTATCGCTTTCGGTTACAATTAAACGCTCGCTATTTAAAAGAAATTGACTCGCAGTGTGTAATCTAAAGCGAAACGAATCTTGAAACAGTAAGTACTAGTATGAGCGATGCTCGAAGATTACCAACGTAGCCGAATGGGGGGCAAGAATGGCTTTTAGGTCACTTCTCTTTGACCAAGATTGGGTTTTTGATTTACCCCTGAATATATGATACATTAAAAGCTTGGCTAGGATTATCTTTGAAATTGAATTGCTCAGGTGCGTGTGTGTGAGTAATGGAGGAAGAACGCTTGTTAACTGGCACGCATATATAGTGTGCATGTATTATAAATACGCACGATACATAGTTTGCTCTCAGTTGGACGCTTATGTTGTCATGCGCTAATGTTATTATGCTGTCATCGTCGTAATCCTCTGCTCCGGCCAAAGATAGCGTCAATGCTTTCGACACTGCACGGCGCCATTCAGGTCGACGCTGGTTATTAACTAAACTGGCGTCAGAACAGGATCGCTGATCCTATATCATAGCCAGCAGCAAAGCAACTCTATTGTTTCTGTCGAAGAAGAGCCTGGAAGGGTGTCGCCTCATCGTCCGGCCGACACTGATGGAAACAAGCGCCTTCCGGGATCGGCCACAAGTATATTCCATATTCTTTCTATTGTGACAAGCGGCCGGTGGGAGCGCGATCAGAGCTTCTTCTCCTCTTCGCTTGTTCCTAACCGAAGGGGAAGACCATATCAGTCGCCTCTCGGACTAGATGGTGTTCTAGGGGCTAGTTTAGTGATAATACTACTGGATGCGTTCGTGTAAGCGGAATTTTACTTCTGCAACAAAAACGCATGTAGAACGAAATTCTGCGCGATTCTACCTGCTCACACTGGTGCCTGATCTGCTTTCATTGTCATCTACCTATCACCTGACCACTCACTAGTCAATCCAATTCGCGCATCAGCAAGCTGCAATGCCTTCGTCGCTTTGCTCCACAACAGTGATCAGTAACTACCGCTATGAAAGCATCATGCGGGCGTTCTTTACAAACGAAACTCTATTTAGATAGAGAGACACGAGAGGCAGTATTGGTGATGGTGGCTAGTCTAATATAACAGTAGCCATGTTTGCAGACGACAGCAGCAGCAAGAGCAGGAGCATTCAGCTGTCAGTGCGCTGTTATTGGTGACGGAAGAGATCTGGCGATTTTTGTGGACGGTATTCCACAGGCTCGACAAGTAGCAGTCACTGAAATAGTCATGTCACATATTGAAGAGTAGATGTCACGTTGTGTCACGCCAATGTCTAGCGGACCGGGTTACACTGAACTTCTCGTAGCGGCTAGTAGATTCATCTGACAATCGCTAAAGGGCGCTACATTTAGCATCTATCGTTTTCTACATACGACAATAGATAGACCGAGAGAAAACAACGAGGGAGTATTTGAAATCTATATACATATGTAGATATCCTCCCTCTCATAGTTAAGGTAATTTTTTTAGGGATTTATATATATATATATAGATTTACCCGGACTTATTTCGACGAGAGGAATGTCGAGCAAACGTGACTGCGCCCAAACAAATAACATTTCATATTATTATTTTTTTAAACATTTAGTAGCTAAATGACCATATGTTCTACTCCATCTCTTCGCCTTTACGTCACCCTGTTTTTACGCTTGGGAACATATTGCCGCAACAACTGTGCTTACGAATTCCAAAAGTTAGAGCGAAACAAATTCTCTGCTAAATAGGGCCTTGTCGAATGATGAGCGAAAAGTTCTCAGTGGTTGAGCATCGACCTTTTCAAATTTGGGACTCCATCTAACGATATGAATACTTGTCCTTTGCTCAAAAAGGCTTACAGAGCTGGCTCCACACACAGCATCCATGCTAAAGTAACCTACTAAAATTGCTTTTTTCAAAAGCTGATTCGGGACCGGGCGTCTAGTCATCAGCATGGCCTATAGAGATTTAGGTATCACTGATCGACGGGCTTTCTCATGAAAGATTTTTGAGACATCCTGCTTATGAAGGACCACGAAAATCAGTAGAGACTATTTATAGCAATTGCTAATGGCGACTTGGCTTTGATCTGAATAAAACGAAGTGTTAATTTCTTTTCAGACAAAGAAAAAGACTTGTAACCATGATGCTATGTTTTATGCCAATTATAATTTTGGCCGTCTTTGAAATAGTCAAACCCAGTATCTTTCTAGAGATCATCGAACAAGGCGAATTGTACAATTTAGCGATATGTAGTTGATTAATATTAGTAATCACTTAGATAACACTGTTATACTTGATCAGAACAGCGGATCAGAACAGCGTTCAATACTATGCGGAGTTGAATTTACCAAGCTATGACTCCAATACAAGGTCCTTTTTTCGTTAACATGTGGAACGCTATCACTGTTGAGCATAGTTTAATGAAAGGGAATACTAACACAGTTAATCCCTTTCAAAATTATCCGGATGTAATCTCGTACGTGTTTAGCGACCTCATTGACATCTGCCCCAAACGTACACAACCTCTATTTATTTTACTAGCTGAGGACTAATCTGAAATTAATTGACATGGACATAAAGGCGATAACTTATCTTTGCGGCACAAGAGACAAGTAGATATCAGAAAACACTCAATGGTACGCCCTCCTGAAAAATCGGATTTCAAAAAAGACCGCCTAATTTTGGGTTGAGAGTGCACAGCAAATGTTGTACTAAATTCCTGCCTTTAGGTAATTCAAGTAACTACTGAATAATTGTCTCTTGTCAATACTCGAACTTCTAATCCACTCTATAGTTTTAGGCTATTGTTATAATAGGCATCGCTCATTAGCGTGAAATAACTTACGACGGGTTGGTCTGAGCTAGGTGCATCACTCACATATACGCCTCAGAAGAAAATCGGTCAAATGATGGGTGGACAAAGCTGTAATTAACTTTTTGACCTGTTGGCCAAAAGCTGACTCTTATTACAGGACATCCGACCAAATTACCTACAAAATCTCCTACAGTTATAGTATTCCTGTCCAGAAATGAGTATTTGAATGATGATTTTTCTGTTTAGTTTTTGAGTTTATTACATATATTTTTTGACAGAAGCAGTCACACTAAGCAAAGTTTTTCCGTGTTGACTTTACGACTACATATATGTATCATAAACAGGGACATTCTCGTCAGGTAGCGTAATGTAGAGCATCCTTCGATACAAAGAGCGAAAAAGAAGAGCTTGTTAAAAAAAACGTCGAATTTTTTCAGCTAGGTAGTTTCTTCTAGTGAAGCGCAATTCCACGCGTAGCACCGTTAGAGCCGTACTATTAAAATCTTTACCACCAGTAGTTTTATTGCGTAAGGCGTGTCATGTCTAGTGTACGATCTGTATGAGTTAGCATTTGTGGGCGCAATATCGGGCAGAAATAGTCTGGGGCCAAATCAGGGTTTGAATCTTTTGAAGGCACCAGACATTGGGAAACATGCTGGAAACTCAAAAGGAGGAAGCAAGTGATTTTCGCAGTAAAGAGTGGTCTCTTTTTATAGGCTAGAGGGAATGATAGTAATGAAACGTCGAAGACAGAGATTGTCGGGGCAAAGCAGGCCCGTAGACCCTGGGCAGTACGGGTAGGAGGAGGCGGAGCTATTTGACTTGCTGTTATATGGAAAGACAGATGAAGCGGATTTTTGCAGAAGGATATGTTAATCTAACTTAAATATTTGTGTTGACAGATTTATTTTTATAAAACACTTTCAACAAAATCAATTGGACCCGTTCAGTTAAACGAATTATAGATACGCAAGATCGCATCTGCGACCTTTACTCAAAAGCCGTAGCATTTTATTATCATGATACTGTTCTGCGTTACCACACATCGACATGAAATATCCAAAAAGCGAAAACGGGACAGAAGCTACATGGAATTTGAGAGCTGTTGAGCAGGCCATTTCAACCATCGTGTCCTTTTTTATAGCGTACCTACAATTATCTATCCGCCACGCTTTCGCTGTAAAACAATGAGATAGGACATGCTAAATGTCGCGAAGGTATGCACACCAACCCTTGTCTCGTCCTGCTCTAAAGCTGTAATATATATATAAAGGTATTAAGGAAAGAGAACGAAAGGTAGGCCCTTATGGGTCACACTTCAGCTGCTAGCAGCAGGCCAAGTAGTCAATTGAGAATGAAAAGGAGTGTTTGCAGTCGGCTTGATATATTCGCGATGGCGTGACGAAAGGGATCTTGGCAGCGTTGAAAATTCGCCAGTTGAATGAAACACCCGTGGAGTCAAGAAACGAACATCGGGAAGCAAGCACTGATGCTGTTTCTGAATATGCATACGTATTGTATATTGTTATGGCTGCCATGGCCTATAGCAGGGGCAGTTAGTGGGTCTTTAACCATACAAAAAAAAAGTAAGGACAATCTATGAGATGGTATTTCTGCATAGAAAATCCGTAAACTGAGTTTATTTGCGGTGATTTCCTACCGATAACAAAACCGAAGGGTATGGTACTTAACCTCTTCGATCTTGGCAAATTCAGCGTTATCATTGTTGGGTCCACCAAAGGCTAATAATTGCAGTCAGCTTATTGCTGGAGCGCTGCCATGAAAATATTTTAACAGCGGCTCTAAACAACATCATTATCGAAATTACCCTGCCCGTTTCTGAAGAACTAATTGTAAACATGCGTTGATGTTTTCCCTACAAATCGGCACTGATCATCCTTTTCACCAAAACATATTTTCAGCTTTATGATATACGGTTGGTACATGAGATGCAGTCATATTAGTTTTAATTACGAAACAAAAATTGCACCATTGAATTTTTGGGATAGAAGAAAACGTTGACTACGTAGATTTCTATTAAAAACATGCACAAAGTTTATTCGCTCAACAAAAAGGACAAAAGACATACCTTTGCTAATTTTGAAATAAATCAAGGCGGTCTCAAACATCAAACGAGCATAGCAAAGACAAAAGGCTGAAGTTCTTAGAATTTGTTCTCATAGAAAACGCGATATTTCAGTCATATGTTTCCCACTGTAACGAAGACATTGCATCGCGAAAACATTCAGACACGTGGCGGAACCCTACGGGAATTCAATGAGAAGCATTTCATCCGGTTTCCTAGGAGCGGCTTCTAAGTAGCAGATTCTTCAGGGGAAGCTGGCGCTACTGCTGCTACAAGCCGTGGGGTTTGCCGAACGCTTCGCTTACCGCCACACACTTCAGTGCACTCGAATATGAGTGACATGGGATTGTTACAGAGGACACATAGGGCACTTTTAACTACAAGACAAAGAGAAGAGGTATCAGGATATTCTATGAGCTACTATATGCCTGTACGACGTGTGGATCAAACGACATATTCGTGTGCCATCATCGTGTGACCCGTAATTGGTTATCACAAGTTGCTCTACCAGATTGTACCCTGTAGTCTCTACCGTGTAGGTGTACGTATCACAACACGCGTTCGACTACGGGAGATTTTGATATGGTGCATGTACATGCAAAATTGCAAGGAATAGATGAAAGCTTCAGGGCTTAGAGGGTTGACACAGTTGTAGCAATTGAGTAGTCGACTATTTGTCGGGTACAACAAAGTGGATTACCCTAGTGGGTTCATTGAGCCTTAATACCCACAGTAACTTGCCGACATTCGCTGTAACTCGCTAATGTGCGAAAATCCCCTGTATTTGACTGGCTTAGTTGGTGGCTATGGGTGACTAATTGCATGGAAACATCGAGTTTAAACTCTGATTTGAAGGCAAAAGATTCACCTGCGAGCAACATGACTATACCACTGCCCAATCTCTTTCTAATGACAAAATACATATAAATATTCCAACACTGTAAAAAAAATAGCTAGGATTAGGGTAATATTTGTCGCTGGGTTCGATTTATCTAAGGACCACTTTTGTTAAGCGGTAAGAAAAGCCCAGATTTTGCAAACCTCTATTCGAACGCGATTCCATCTGGTTAGGTTCATTCGTCCAGTACTTTTCTCAGGTACAAACTGCATTCGGTATATTGATGGTACCATAATCAGATCCTTTTGGTCCACATACGATAACCGATATTTGTCAGTTGATCGATTATGAACTATAGTGTCGATGCATGCACCCTGATCCGAGAAACTGCCCTTCTTTAAACTATGCTCCGGATATATAAAGAGGTATTTTGTTTGAATCCCGCTTTTCCGGTCTCTGAAGCTGTCTCAAGCCGCGCAGGTCACAAAGACCGCATGTCTTTACAGATAGATAAATAGTTCAGCCAGCTGAGGATTGTTTACTGAAACGATGTATATCAGTTCATTTTCTTTTTTATCCATTCGAAATAGTTCATGCCGTTATAGCGAAAAATAAAAAAAAAAACAGCTATTTGAGCATAACCATAGTGCGCCAGGTGCCGAAAGTAATGAATGTCAGACAAAAAGTGCCCAGCGTATTCTGATCAATATTATCTTCGGAAAGTAAAAACTCAGTGACCAATAAGCGCCATCGCTCAACAATTTTGAAATTGCTTTATTCGGTTCTCTTGCTATAGTTGTCTTTTCTTTACCCGTTATAAACATTTCGCGCAAACCCACCACCCATCGGTAAGCCGACAGGCGAAATTATTCGGTATCCTATGGTAGACGATAGTGTCGCTGTATAATGGCTTGCTCTCCTTAATCCGTACATTCAGTATGACACGTTCAATTGATTTATTCCTATTTACACTTTACCACCGCCGAAGAGCAGACCTACCTCTGACGCTATCATCGAAAAGGCCGCAGTAAACTGAGACTGCTTTCCTTCTAGGGAAGTCACTGCGTTTGTCGGGCAATCGTCCAGGGGTCCTGCCTGAATGGATGTGTGCAAAGGTTGGAGAAATCAAGTATCACAGGGGGGCGCTTGATCGTGTCATCCGCACAATGAAAAGGGTGTAGTAGGTGCGATATAATAGCTGGTTTGACGATGAGACAGCGTTCTTCTTTTGTTAGAATTCTTCAATCGCAAACAAGATTTAGCGGTCAGTTTTTAACCTCGTGCGTAACGATGCAACCTAAACAACGCATCTGCCCAACGAAAAAATTAAGCCAAACATTCTAGCCAATGCATACGAATACTGCTCCGATCCGAACGCATTCGTGGATTAAACCTTTTCAGACTCCTTGCTCCATGAGATCTTCGGGAAGATAACGCTAAAAATGGTATAGGTTGTGCTGTTTCGGAAAAACCAGGACACATTCTCGTTGAGCGGAGCTTTTTTTTAGCTCAAAAATAGGAAATATTGTCACCATTATTTATTTTCGTAAAGCGTTTGTAAAGCGTAAACTGTATTACACATATCATATACCGTAGCTTGGAGTCTGTGGCAGCGTAGTTGAAAAGGTTAAGTTCAACTTGAATACATTTTTATTATCTTAGAAAAGGAATTCCCATACGGCGAGAAACTAGTCATGCTTTGCAATACCTAATATACTGTGTACTAAACTGGCAGAGGCGGTTGTTTCGTGTATTGCTTTAGACATACATCTTTATACATAGATACAATTAACAAGACTTTAACTCGAGGCAGTACTTTACCCTCCGAAAGTATCAATTTACTTCATGCTTCAAAACAACCTGATGCTATAGAAAATAATTTCCATATTTGATCGAATCAGCTTCAATTGCTGAAGCTCTCCTAAGGATGATCATTACTGTTATATCAATACCACCGTGATTATATTAATATTCGCCACTAATAACCAAACGTTCTACTTGAACTCGGGAACACGACCGACTGCCTGCTAAATGCAGGCATACAGAGTAATCAAATATGTTTTAGATCAGGACCACAATACAGGCTTTATGAGGCGATCATTTTAGTGATTACCGTTGGACATTAATAATCAGGCGCCGGTTGGGCGACATGGCTTGTTGCCAAAGTACATACTGCTAAATCCGCACTGGGAAGAAGTATCCGGCAATGGAATAAAGCCCCCATCGATACACCCATCATCAAGGTGCAGACGACACGCGCCTCGTCACGTGCAGCCAATAAGTTAGCGACTGCTTGAATCGTCACACCGAAGCTTGGCTGCAAATATTTTAATACTCTACCAAACGATGACCTGCTTTCGTCCGCTTCGTTCCCCTCTGATCTATTCGTCCACTGTCGAGTGTTGTATAGCATAGGTTCAAGATCCAAGATATTAAATTGTTCGCCCATCTATATTTGAATAGATAATCAAGCGAAGACTTGTAATTCTGTTTGGGCACACAGTTACAGCACACTGTTATGCTATAACCGGAACAACTATACTGAATTAGATCGCCCGCTAAGATAGTTGAACGCTTTAATTGCCATGCCATGCTATCGATATCGATAAATATGACGTTCTATTTATAGCCAGATTGTGAGACTTTTCGAACATGTTCTGTGATTGTTATTTGAGTGCAATGCGTGTTCCGGTGAGCCTTAAATAGGCTGAAGACAGCCATTGCAAACGATTCAATTATCCTGATGGTAGACGATTTTTTATGAGTGACTTTGAAATGTGGAGCCCAGTATTGAGGCATAATTTTAGAGTAAAAAACTAGCTATTTCAAATAATTTACTAACTAACTTGTTTTAGTTATAGTTTTTGATCAGGGTAATTTATCTCTGCATGATGCACTTGTCACTTGGTATCCGCTGTCGCAGATACAGTTAAGTTAATGTTTTCTTGGCTTTTGTATTGAGCTCAGGCTCAGTACGAAGATCAGTACTGAGGGCTTATACATTCACGGGTATGGGTATTTGTACTCAGGCCTGGCTTAAATAGTCTACAATGGCTTCGGACCGTTCCCACGGAGGCCTCGCTTAGTGGTGAAAGAGCTGCCATTGCTATCCATTCAAGTTCCCTACTAGTAAACACTATAGGGGTATTCTGGAATATCTCTTTTGCTAGGTGGGATCGAAAGATGTTTCTCTCCTGTGGTTTTTTTTTTTTTTTTGGTAGGCGACATTAAACTTCGTAGCTTTGGGCTTAAAAGGGTTTCTCTTCTACTTCTAAAGCCACGCTGTAATAGGTATACCTAGTTTATTTCTAAATAAAAAGGAAATGATTTCGAAGCTCTATTGGGCTTCATCTTACTACAAAATATTTTATACGTAAATGTACAATAAGCCGATAGTGATCGCGCGTAATTCGATGCAAACTATTACATAGTCTGAAATCAAATCCAGTGTCCTGTAAAGTGGTCTACGGTGGGTGGGTGGGTGGTTGTTGTTAGTTTCATTTCGTTCTCCGCCAAAGATGTTGATATGATCTTAAAAATGATTTAAAAAACATATATACATATATTTATTCTCTAATGTTTTATTATTAATTCACTCATACCGACAAACGTCCCATTGAGCTACACTGCAGAGAGTGGTTCAAAAAAGGATTTGTATTCTTTTTGTTTTGCCTGAACAAATTTATGCCGCGAGTAAAAAACACTTTGTACAAAGGGTTTTATTTTTCGTCAGTTTGAGGTGATATATACAGGTATCGATCAATCAAATAAAGACACCTGAAAATTTCGAATACTGTTGCTTTCGATCGAAGATAGCTTCGGGAAACTCACTCGACTTGAATCCGATCAAAAAAGTGTGACATTATGTCGAACGGCGGGTCGGGGCTGGACGTAGATGACGAAAATCGTTGAATACACTGCTCCACGTATGAGCCCGGGATCTAGGCGCGACGGAGATGGTGTCAAGCTACATTCGGAGCATTCGCAAATGGAAGACCAAATATTAGCCTCAGTAAGTGTCTTCCACAGCGGTTTAAAAATGGTTTTCTAACGACAGTATCGTAACATGTACTAGCACTAGAAAGCAGAGGAAGATAGATTTCATATAAAAAGAACAGGCATTTCAATTCGGATGCGGAGTTATTATATTTTCGGTCAATGTCGATCATTTGTAAAATCTCTAGATAGCCAGTGGCTGTGTGTACTAAATTGAAACACGAATGAAATTAGTTTTTTAATATTTACTTTAGTTTTTGCGTTTCTTTAGTGTTTGTTTACTTCTATGAACTATTTGAAAGCACTGTTTCTTTACTTTGAAGATTTGTAGCAATTCTGCTGTGCCATAAACGAATATTTACATCAAATAGCTTCAAATATGGAGCTTTTAGAGAAAAACGTTTCTCTATGTTAATTTGTTCCGAAGTCTAAAGTAGCCTAGGATATTTATGCCGTATACAACGAGAACCTTATAGCAAAAGGACTACTCGCACAAGTTTGCTAGGTCCAAAAATAGAATTTTAAACTTAAAGACTCCGAATTACTTCGTTCAAGTGTATCGGTTCGTAATCGATGAGGACCTCGGTGGCAAAGAATAATTAGCCCAGAAAATGAGCTGCCAACACTAGAATACCGCTATTGCATCCAGGATAGTGAAATTTTGTTGGAAAATTTGTCGAAAATCTGTTGGAAATGTGTTTTGGAGTGGGCTCTTGGCGTAAAGAGAAATGCAGTTTTTCATTGACCCCTAACGTTTCGCGCAGCCACAAACTATTAGAGGTGACGCCGATTAATATCTCTACGTTGATATGAAGCAAAGAAAGGAATGGGTGGTTCTGAAAAATATCTATCTCGCTTAACTCCATTGCGTTTGATGGACTAGAACGGCCTTATGCACTGGAAAATGCTTGAGAAAAATAGAACAACAAAGGTCTGTGTATAGCCCAATCGCGTCGACTGAACGAGCCTACCCAACAGAAAGGACCCGATAGATGAGGCAAAGTCATTCTTCTCCACCAATGCCAGGCCGCGCATAGCAAGGACTATAAAAGTCGTTCCGCAAGTGCTAGATTATGTGGTGTCTTTGCGCGCACGATATTCCTCGGACTTGGCGGCTACGGATTACCACAGCTTTCAGTCAGTGGCAAATTAATGATCGTATTAGTAACTATACATTTCTTAGTGAAAAGGGTCTCAAAAACCTGGACAAGCCTTTTAATTCCGGACCTAAGAAGGTTCTGGAGACAAGAAGTTAGTATGTTGGTCGAGGGATGCAAAAAGTTTGTCGGAATAATAAGGCATTTTGTTACTAGAATTCAGATGAAACGCTGAGTTCTTTCTTAAATGGAAAAAATGCCTTCACTTAAGTCCAGACCTCAAAGTCCTTTAAATGGCTTTGCTACTTTTGAAAATGTAATAAAAGATCATGAGGAACTTCGCAGCACAAACGTTCCTAAAGTTAATTGAGTTGTAGATTTTTGCTGAACAACGTAACACCACGTAACAACACAACGACAAATGAAAATTTGCATCATAAACATTCCGAAAACTAGAAACACAACAAGTGCTAAAAAATCCGGTTTCTTTATGGAAAAGCGCCCGGTTCAGTGTAACACATTGCTGCCAGAATGGAAACTACGCAGCTCTTGTGAAGAATGCACTGCCAAACTTATTTTAGGCTCTTCTGTACGGAAACCTTTCAAATATACGATAGCTGCTGGGTAAAAGAGTATCTTTTGAATTTTAGCGAAACTTATCTTAACCACTCTTTAGATGAATTTTTAGAAAAACTATGGGACTAGGTAACACTTTTTAAAACGACTGTATTACATATATCACTTGAAAATACTGAACCGCGATCGCTGATGTTTTCAGCCGAAACTGAGTAGATCAAGTAACTACCAGCGCCGATGGCTGCGATAAAAGCTTAACTTACAAAAGTAAAGTAATATTCTAATCTTTTCAAACATAAGGCTTTTGTTAGCATGCATTAACCAACAGCAGTAACTTATAAAGTTAAAGCCAAGATCATTTTGTGGAATTTGAGTCATCGAGGTAAACGTGGTGCTGTTAAATGAGCATCAATGGTTGCCCATATACGTTGACTAACAAACGATATCTCTAACTGTACGCCGTTTGCTAATAATATGGCAAGCTAATAGGATGTCTGAACAATGTTGAATTAGTAAACTTTTGTCATGCTGAGATATCCAGCGCAGTTCGATTCAATTGATTTCAGATGATGTATTATCAACTTAGAACTAAGAATGAAAGGTCCATTTACGGTACCCAATATACACGATCTGTGCATTGAGGAGTATTTGTCACAGTTGCATTCTAACACAGCTATCTGTATAGCCTTATTCAGTAATCTGTTGCAACTTGCTTGTTGGATGGATACTTGGCTCACGTCTTTGCTGACCTCATCAAGCCTTGCTGTCGAATGGAGCAGCAGGTATTTTCATCAATTAAGCTGCTAATGATTCTCTCGCAGTGGAGTATTGACCAACGATCGGCATTTTGCTAACCAGCTCCGGTCAAGAGCTACACATGGCTCAAGAGTGAGGTTCAAACAATAGATTACGAAAGGAGGAACTTGCGGTGATCTGAAGGAAGTTACAAAGTAATTATACAAGTAAGCACTGAATGATAGGAAGAAACTGGTCGAACAAAAACTATTGTTGATACTCAAATTTGATCTGATGCTTTGTATTTGCGTGCAGATAAGTGGCGAGAAAAGCGAGTGAATTTCGAGTGAGATAGGTTAACGCTTTTCTAATAATGGTAAAGGCGCTCGTTTCAATCAAGCTCGAATGAATTGTACAAGAAGCTATGTGTTACAAAAAATGGAAGGCATTAATTCCAATATCAATCCGTACTATAAACATGTACTTTGTATGAACCTGAGTAATTTTCTCGCTTAAACTTGCTTTCAGATTCAAAACCACTTGCACAGCGGAATCTTCCAGCGTCGTTTTTCTGCCCTTCTCAGGCTCTACCCGTTCCTCTTTCCACTCCAACACCAGTAACAGGAATTCCCAGCTGTAGCACAGCTGCCGCCGGCGGGAGCGGTGGCCCTGCTTCGTACCCACCATCACCATCATCCACATCATCCTATCCCCAATTGGCGCCACCGTCGCAATCGAGCCCGCAACTCGGAGTTTCTTCGCCGTCATCTCATCTTCAGGGGGCACATTCGCCATCACATCCAAATCACCTAGGAGGTCCATCGCCGTCACAACTGACTGCTGGAACAGGCAATGGCCCTTCTCCGTCGTATCTATCGCTTGCGCCGACATCATCAAGTCTGCCGCTTTCTTCTGAGTTCTATAGCGCGTCAGCGCCGTCAACGTCCGTCGCTTCGATGGCATCGGTTAGCGATTATGATCCATGGTCACATTACATGTCGGCAGCGAGCTATCGATGCTCAGGCCAGCTAACAAGTCATGAGCTACAGAGTTACGCGGCCGCGGCAAATCGACATCAATTCGCGCAGCATCAGGTAAATCCTCTAGAATGGATGCGCAGATCAACTAGCATTTTCAAACTAACATGAAACGACGCACCGTCTCATTCCTGTTTGGTAGCCTTAAGAGTGAATTATGAGTACCGCAAAAAGCAACAACGTTTTGATATAAAGACACAGTGCCTGCTTATGAGAATATCATTATAGAAGTTCAATACTTATGGAACATGAACGCGCACTATAGGAGTTTAGAAAGTAGGTCTCCCTATCGAACAGTACATATTTTCTCAAGTTTTTAGAAGGTTCTAAGTTGAAACAACCATCCAGTAGAGAAATTCACATCCAGTCGACACTGTGAATCGCGCCGACCAATTTCTGGCTATGGGAAACGCTGGGAAGTCCCATTGTAATTGCACTGCACACGAATGTTGCAACAGACAAATATTTTTCTACTTTGTTTTGCAGTACAACTCTTTGCTGGGGCTAGGCAGCCAGCAGTCACGTGCGACCTGTTCTGCTGCAGTGCCTGTACTCAGTGTTGGTGTTAATGAAAAGGTTATAGATTCCTGGGGTCAATCGGTAGCGCGTTATCATGAACAAATTCACAGCATGAACATGGCAAGCGTCGGTGCTGTGGCCACCCACAGCACACATCCTTCAAATGGACCCATCCACCCAGGAGCCGTAACCGAAAGCGGGCATCCTTCGGGACATCCGAGCTACCATCCAGGACACCCTGGTTATGCGCATCCTATGAGTGCGGCAATGACTGGTTAGTGTCTTCTGTTTTTTTTTTTTCAATTATTAAATAGTTAGAATATGTCGCGCATTTTTCACTAAACCACTCTGTATTGCTTACTGGCGAATTTTCAAGTACGTTTGTAGTACGCTAGTTTTTTAGAAACCAAGAATCACCCTTACATAAAGGTGACTACAGTCATTCACACCTGGCTACAAATAATCAAATAATACGCTCCGTATCAGCAAATTTAAATGAAGGCTAAAAGGCTGAGATTTTCGTTACACTTTTCTGAGTCTGATATGCACACATTTTATTTTATGCCCATTATTTAAAAATACTTACGCATCCCAGATTGTCAATTTTCCCAGTATATCTTTTTCTCACTGATTTGCGTGTTGCCTCACGTAATTTCTTCTCCATCGGGCATAGCAAGATATGTTACTACCTTCGAATCCCTGAGGCAGAGGCGGGCCTCTAAAGAGACTACTAAGCATCGACAACCGCAAAATACTACTTAACCGACTTTCACTGGCCAAATGGCCAACTAAGCGGGTCGTACGTACGTTCGCATTGACGTGCTTCCGCTCACTCTATTTTTCCTCAGCAAATAAGGTTCATTAAGATCTACCACATACTTTTCTATCGGAACACATTAGCTATCAGCGTAGCATATCAGTTTGGGTCTCCGTTTTGCGTGCACAAAAAATGTTTTTCTACGAACTTGAGGGCGTCATGGTAGCTGTCTGTATATCAGACAATGACTCTGTTATTGTGAAATATGACCAACAGCAATAAGGTGACTAAGTCAATTTTATCCATGACGTCATATGTTCGTGAGGTGCATTGAGCTGTACACACGCATATCTATATACGCACATACCAACAGCTATCGGAAGGGGCTTTCATTTTCGTTCCTCTACTGTCTACATAATATCCAGTCTATATATCATACTTGCCCCACAGTTCCCCTGTAAGCATCATCACGACCAACAACAATGGCCGTATCGTATAGGAGAGCCTTGATCTTTCGTATGATGATAAAAGGAAATAAGCAAGCTCTTGCCGTGTGGAGGAGTTCACTACACTGACTGGATATGTTGACTAGTACTACAGACCAATAACACCTATAAACAGAAGTGGCGTAGCCTGTGCTGGCCACGACGATGGCGGCTTCAGCAGCAGTGATATCGCTGGTCACCCTAAGGCCTTCGCAAAGCCTGAAGCGGCCGGTGTACTTTGGGTGGAGACGTACGACCAGGAAAAGAACTCTCACTCGCTCACTTTGGTCCTGAGAGCTGTGGACCGATAGGCTCAGTGGACCAGTCCCAGCCAATCGGTGACGAGGTTGGGCGAGGGGCCCGCCCCCGGCCATTCATACTCCTGCACAGTGCTCCGCTTGGCTCACTCCTCTCCGCCTTCTTCTGATTCACAGCAGCAGCTGGAGAGCTGGAGCACTCGCTTTCTTCCATCGCATTGCCCCCTTCCCTTTGTCGCGCTGCCAAGCCCCTTCTCATAACGATATCCCGGTTCTTTCCATATTCCCGTCTTGAACCTGGTAATGGTATCTAACTAACCCTTCGATAAAAGTCCCTGATTGGCGAAATTATGACCCCCTTCTTTTCTCAGCAACCAACGAAGCAACAAGCCCTTTCCTATATATATATATATATATATATATATATTTTACTCATGTCTACCTGATTAACAATGCCTGCGAAATGGTTGAGGCGATTACTATCGTAATGATTACCTCTCCTGGGACTTCGCCGAGAAATCAAATTGCTTACTTATATAACAACAATTCCACATGACGGTGGGCGATTCCTAAATAGGTGTGGGCTAACTAGAAGAAAACCATTATATATAGTAAGCATATTTTTCGTTTTAATAAGGTTCTGTGAATGTGTATAAACACAATATTCTAAGAAAAGATACTTGGATGTCTCGAAAAATAGAGGACAAGACAAAACAGAAAAGCCTTTTCTTTCCACCTCATGCTCAGACGATGGTGAACAGGGAAACATGCACTGATGGCGTAGAAACATCACAGTATATATCCATCGTCCTATAACCGATCCACTTTCTTCCCCTGCACGATCCCGGCTGGGCTCTCAACGGTGTGTACGGATACAGAGGGGCTACGCCAGCTACAAGGGAATAAAACTGCCATTAGGGATCAGTCCAGTGCTTCATCGATTATTGGAAGTAGTGGCTCTCTTTTCTTCGGGGTTAGGTTATCCCCGTTCGTGCGGATGGCGAGCCTCCGAGGGGTCACGGGGATGCGAAAATACTGGATTTACCAGTCCTTTTGTAGGCGCCTCAGCACTGTACTCCTCGCGCATGACTTGTGATGAGCTCAGTTGAGCATCCGAGTACAAAGTGCTTATACCACAAAATTTAGATTCGAAAGCGCTTTGAGATAACCAAAAAGGTTAGAACCAGAGTTAAAAAAGCACCGAACTCTGAAGAATAGGGGGTTTGAGAATATATATTTAATTTCATCTATTCAATATGTGCTTGTGAAGTAGAATATACTTGGCCATGTAAGACCCAGTGTTCAGTTACACAGGAAGTGCCTCCTAAGAGAACAGGCGTCCTACCCCTTAGTATTATTATTATTATGGCTTCGACAACTTCAAGTCCTTCAATCTATAGCCCCCCACCTTATAGTCGCACCGCTGCTGCTGCTCCCGCTGTTCCTGCTGCTGCCTAGCAACATCGACGCGCTGACCTCTGGTCTTCTCAGACGCCCCACTCTTTGTACACATCCCATGACATCGGAACCCATGCCGGGGGCATCAGCGCGGCGTTCGACAACCACAAGCGTAGCCATTACTTCGTGTGACCTCTTTGGTTTTCTGTGCGATGGGGAGAAGGGCGGCGGCTCAACGGAGGCTTTAGCGAGTGCTGCGCGATCATGCAATTGTCTGTCTCATTGAAACAACAATTCAAAGGCAGAAGGTAAGGGGTTCCTTTGATCCTTTAAACAACGCACGGCTACGTTGGTAGATGGTTGGTGAACGGGTTGCTTGCCTCGGCGCAATCTTTTCCACGCGAACTCACCTTAATTGAAGTCGCTCTTCTCTTCGACCTGATTCGATGCTGTGCTACCTCGGCTTGTGCCTCCTCGTCTTCCACGGTCTTTTAGCACACCGGATCGGATAGCCGATCTATCCGCGCTTTGCGTTCTGCCTCACTCGATACGAGCGCCACCGTCGACCACTATCTTCAAAAGGGGTGCGAATCATTGAGAAAACGGCAGGCCTTTGCAGTTGCCCCTTTTTGAGAGCTTTCGGCCTACACATACAGAGTGATTTAATAGTTGCTACGGAGATTGGGTATGACGGTAGGCACACAATCGTGTATTGCAAACCTTAGTTACAATATGTCAACTTACAATCCATCTGCGTCACGAGTTCTATGTTATTTCATTTTTAGCGCTCTGCTGGTAAAGGAATACCGCGAAGAAGTAAGACTGCTAACATTAGATATTAGCAAGAAAATAAACACAGATAATAAACACCCTGGGGGGCGGCACAGGCCTAAAGTGGTCATTTACTACTTCAGAGCTGGACTCCACGTACTGGCAGAAATTAGAATTCTGTGACGGCGTTGTTCGCAGTACTTAACAAGTAATTAACATTTCAATGAAGCTAGCAGTTGGCAAGGGATACGTTCTGTGTAACAAATATGTCATGCTATAAAAATAGTCTTAGTAAACGGTTGCTTTTTATTTGTATTACATATACTCATCCATTGTTGTTGAAACTTTACAGGTTTAGAGACGACAGCTGATACCAAGGACGTGTATTGGTTTTAATTCCTGCTAGAGCGCCTATAATGACAGATTCTTTCCCATAAATACAACAACAAAGAGAATTACAGCGAGGGCTCTAGGGACTGACTACATGCAAGTTGTATATAATTGAAAGTAGCAGAATGACGATTGTACCTAGTCTGTATATACTGTTATCATTTATACCTACAATTATTGGCTCAACAACTGAAAGTGAAAGAATATACATAATAAAAAGCCCTGGATAGCCGAATTAACAAGTTCATATTAGTCTTTATGGTGACACACGAGCCTAAATTGATATTGGCAGTGTCAGATTGAAAAGCGTATTAGACAGTTTTTTTTTACAGCCAGAACGTATGTAAATTATTATTAAAGGTGAAAAATTATTGGGTAAGCAAATAGTTACATGCCGATGTTCCCGCCTAATTTTGTTAATTTTAGGACGTCAATGAAAAGACGGTTTATTTACACCTAATATACAATGAGGTCATTGTTATCCGTTAGCCTAAGGTTTCGGTTGTTCGGCTTTTGGCGATATAGAGCTGTCCTATGAAGAAGCTGATGGAAGCGGATTTTTTTATTATAATGTCTTGTCGAAAAGAGTGATGAGAACTGCTGATTAAAAATGCAACATGCATACACCTTCGGCGATTCTTACACATACACATATACATAATCCGATTTATGTCTACCTAGTTTGCCCTATAAAAGGTTGGTTATCAGTGCGCGCCCAAACAAGCTATAACTGCCGATATCCATACAAGGGCAGTAAAAGAGCCTACAAATGGAAACTCGCGCCACGCGTGAAAAAAACTAGCAAACGTTTAAACAGATTAAAGTTAACGGAACTGTTTAAATAGATTTGTACGTGCAGGTTGATATTGAACTCTCTCGTAGCTTTAGGCACGAGTTTCATAATGACCACCTCAAGCAGCGCATACTGAATTACAGTCAGCAATCTATTCAAAAATGACTCAGATCGGTCTTTTTCACCACAGTAATGACCAGACTTTTAAGCTTGATTGCTTACAAGAACATGGCCAAACGAAAAAGGAAATGGTTAACTTAGCATGACCTCCTTACGGCGAGACTAGGCAATGCTAGTCTCGCCGTAAGGGGGTCATGCTGCAAACTTGGTATAGTGGGACAGTGTGATCTCATACAAGCGTCCGACGAACACAATAAGCGTTGCGGCAAAGTACCCTAAAAAGTAAGCTGTAATAATTAAGAACCATCCTCACTCAAACCGACACGGAGTTGATAAATGAGTGGTACTTCATTTTCCTTCGAGCTCGGTCTTCTCTGCACAGAGCTCGTACGCTTTCGAACATTCTAAATCTTCTCCAATCTTTACTCATTCGAATGATTATATATATACAATAAGCTAATATAGCGGAGCGTGGTCGCGGGTTTCTGGAGGAACGACATTAGGAACTTAGCATAGCCGTTAAGCGAAGGTGACCAATAGAAAATAAAAAAAAAGACGGATCAATCAATAAATGCTCCTATGGCAATAGTTATGCTTATTCAGGTAAATTACTTATATTAGTTAGAAATCGGCATCCGCTTATTTGCTAACCCAACATTTGAATAAAAAAAGTGCAAAAGAAGCAATAATATAAAAAGTGACGGTTTCGCTAATAACGGCATAAGTCGTGGCCCAGGTTTGAATGTGCGCGCGTCTACTAGCTTTGGTCTCTTCAGTAAGTTCAACTAATTGCAATAGCAACATATGTTGATTTCTACTAAAAGATCATTCAGGATACGCAATTCTTATTATTTCTTAACCTCTGAGACACTTGAAAACGTGAACGCTGTTTGAAGACGAACTGGCTCATTATAGCACGCTATCTAGAAATTCAAGCAACAACATTAATAATGACATACTGTAGGAGTTAAGCTAAGGCCAAGGCATTCAGAGTGTAAATAAACATCATATTTACTGTTATTAATGCTTAAAAATCGAGGTCTGTGTCATTATTGTGCCCTAGAGTTATAGGTAGGTAAGCAGGCAAGCCATTTTCGCACAGAATATCTATATTCAGTTAACATGCGGGAACTACGGCTCAATGTAAACTTTAATGTTCATTTCCTTTGGAAAGGTGATTAGAACCAACATAGGCATTCTAATACCATAGAATACAGAGTAATGAAAGATAAGTCAGGCGCATTTTTAAAGCGGCGTCAAAGGCAAACTGGGTGTATGATTCTTTCAATATTGTCTTTATAGTCAGCCTGTACAGCTTTCTTTGAAGTATTTTTCTAACTTTTGGCGCTGTTTATGGGGTTGGCCACAATTTACTCTTGTGTCGATGCAAACTTCACTAAGAACGGCTGATTCGTATTGTTTCAGCGGCATAGTTAATACGCTTTTTGTTACATTATATATGATCGGTCCATTTATTATGCACGCATTGCGTTTCGCGTCTGACACTCGGCAAATAAATTCGTACGAAAAAAGGCTGGACCCCTTCGGAGTCCCTACGCGCCTGACAGAAGATGCTGACGTCCAACATCCAATTCGAAAGCTTTACTTCTCTTTTTAATTTCAAGCGGACATAAATCACATCATGATATCAAGTAAAATTGTGATCTCAAGGTGACCGATCTCCCCTGGATTTGAAATTGCGCCGATGCTTTTTGTTTACCCATGAATTCTCAAAGCTATGGAGAGGTATTTCCAACTTAGAGTCACTTGCTCCGTGGCTAAAAAAAAAAAGATTAGTAGTGGTGGCTAAAGACGAGATAACCATGCCAAGAAGATGTTCACGTGTAGAACTGAAAAACCTTTCTCCCATTTTGTGCGTTGCGATCAGCTATTATTGTCTTGTTCTGATTGAAGCCACCTATTATTAAAAATTCAGCTCACTCGCTAGAGTCTCTCTAGATCAAAGAGTCTTCTATCATATTTTCACGACTAGCATCACTCGCCTATTAGTATAGAAAAAAAAAAAAAAAAACGCTGTCTAATTTGGTATTTCATGTAGTTACCTTCACTCTATGTGACTGTTTGTGAACGTATGCATGCAAACATGCTTGCTAATTTGTTATCAAGCACGAAAACTAGGCAGCACTAAGAATGCTCACCGAGCATTTCTGAAAGGTAAAAATTAAGTAAATTATTCCATACTATAATTTTTGAATTTTATCTGGTTTTCGTAAATAAACCTAATGAGCTCAATCACTCGATTCGCATTCATAGTAAGACAACATTTTTTGCTAATGCTTGTAAAAAACATCTCGTCCTGGTAGGCGATATGGCTGTACTCCAAATTTCAACTTTTATATATGGCATGGACATGTCTATAGAATTTAGCTAGCTATAAGTAAGCTATCTGCGTAATGAGATTGCAGTTATTAATGAAACTCTTCTTGGTCAACTAAATGTAAGACAAGGAATACGCACATAGGACATATTATACATGAACCCTGATTAAGGAATCCTTTTGTTTATTTACTATTCCATATAGAAGCCGAAGCTGTTTGCTCTTTGAGTAATGAGTATCCCAGGATGTTGGCAATTTCTTGATCCCGCAATCTCCGAATGAACTTAACATAGCAAACTTCTTAATTGTTGTGTCTGTTTGGGACGCACTTTGTACATAAATTGGTCGCAATTCACCGTAGCCAAGACGGTCTTATATCTCCTATAATGTACACATACGTATACGTAACCATACAGGTTTACCTCTGCCTCTTGTTCTGTGTGTAAGTTCATTAAGTGCTAAGTATCGGCCCTTATTACCATAGAAAACAGTGCTACGAAGAGCACTAAACGATTATGGGCTGACGACATTTTTATGCTGCCTCGCGCTGGCCAACTGCTAAACGAAAATAAATTTTATATTTGTCCGTATCTGCCTCGATCTCTTACGTATAATGTTCCTTATATCCGACTCGTTAGAAACGTTTTTCACTAAATCCCGTTGTCTTTCGGTAAAGCCATTATCTTCAAAATTGTTCAGAAGGTACGTGCAGATTTCAGTTATACACATATTGTGATATGAAGGCCAATGCAGTGGTTGTCATCGCAAA
Organism: Varroa destructor; assembly: GCF_002443255.2. Taxonomy (NCBI): domain Eukaryota; kingdom Metazoa; phylum Arthropoda; class Arachnida; order Mesostigmata; family Varroidae; genus Varroa; species Varroa destructor. Next base: position 55,900,969 of record NW_019211456.1, on the reverse strand, counting down.
TTTTACTACGGCTCTTTACAAGGTCGCCGTTTTCAATACGTGTGCAAACTTCAATTTCATTTGATATGCGTTAATATCTACTCAATATTATAAATCATGGTCTCGCCTTACTTCTTCCAACCTGCCCTACTCTCTTTTTATATAATGCGTGTTATCTTCATTAATGTGTGTACTTTTCTATTTTAAACAATCGACTCCACAGCTTATTATCCACGTATGTTTTTTGTGCTGTTCCCCCACAACGTACACTTTGCCGTTTACTTCAACTCCTCTAAGCACTTACCTGTGTATTTTGAACTTATCTAGGAATATCACCTACCAAGTCGTCTACCAAGTGTTGTTTTCCAACATTCCTATAGTAATACGACGCGGGCTTACATCCTAGCTTCTATAAAGATGATTGCCCAGCACATATTTGAGAAGATCGAGTGCAAAGTGCTCCTTGACAAAAAGAAGAGCTAAAATAGCAGTGGACAATAAACAGGCAATAAAGCACTGAGTTGTTGATAAATGGTGCTCGACCGAATCGAGCGCGCGAGGGACGCACAGAGGCCTTACCTTAACTTATTCAGACGAGCATATCGCAACGTTACATACACTAAAAACAGTCTATTGAATACGTCGAGGGTGCGAAAATTATGCAGCGCTTACTGAACAGCAATAGTCGATGGTCTGAAAAACGTCGTCATTAACTGAAGTTAGTAAACAAAAAAGCTTTATAGATCGTGTACTCCAGTTATCAATTTATTAATTGTTGTCTGCTTAAACAATCAACGAAATAAAATATAGCGATTTTTTGCCTTGGCAACCTAGCCGTTAGCTGGAGACCCATAAATTTTTGAGTCTAGGCCTTACTTGCCGCCGAGCGCGTTCTATTGCTATTAATTTGGTTAGACTTAAACAATCAAATTTACGTTTGTTTCACGTTCCGTCAACGACACGTGAATACTATAAATCTTATGTAAATAAGCAAAACTGTTATTTTTGACTCTTTTGCTGCTGTCATGTTCGAAGCCTAAGATCGATCAGTATATCGTATATAGTGATTATAGGCCATATACGTAAATTGTGTCCAATCACTACCGTAACGCATACATATAATACGAATCCGTCAGGGCTTTACCAGTCTTACATTGAGTCTATTTTCGCTTGCAATGGGATTAGTGCGTTTCTATTTGTTAGTTTTAAAGGATAACGATTTCTGCCGCTCGATTAGGTCTTATCTTACGCGCTAGACACGTTCGTAACCGCCGAGTGGCTGGAGTGGTAGCACAATGAGTTCACTATTTTTTTGAATAGGGTTTTTTTTCACAACTTAAACCAATGAAACGCGCTTCCTATATTAAATACCTTTTTAGCTCCAGATTTTTCAACCCTCTACGCAACTTGGCCGTTTAGTGGAGAATGAAATTACGTTACTCTAATAATATAATTTATAATAATAATTATATTTGTATGTGCAGCATACTTGGAAATCTTTTATAACTTTCTTTGAGTACCTCTTTTCATTAAGTTTCAGCTCGCAAGCGTCAATACGACATTTGTAGATAACGATTTCATAATACATAACTTATTACATTAACATTCACTATATTAAATATTCTTTTGTGTCGACAGTTATAACTTAAATTCCAACGCAAACGATATGCCCTAAGGACAGTCACATTTAAACGTTTTACATTGAAATGAAAAATTTAAAAAAACTAGGTTCTCTCTAAGTTGTGTTAGCCCGTAAAGGCAAAAAAGAGCATGAAAACGCAATGTATTTCGTCTTCCTTTGCATATTACTGTTAAGCTTATATCACTTTTGGTGATATGAGCTCGGTGTGTCAGATTCGGATATAGAGTATGTATATACCTGCTCGATCGCCTCAAGTTCCTTAGAGTACGTAGATAACGAAGGCACATAAAGGTTTTTAATCGTTTGTAGATCTTACGTTATTGCTTGCCAACAAACATACACAAATTCATTTATCTCATCGTGTATCATTTTTTTTTTATTTAATTTACTCGAATTAATTTCATCCTATATTAATTACACGGTGCAACTATTTATGTGGCTTAATTTGATGAACTGTCGAGAGAGACATCCTGCTTAGACTGCCGTCTTCAAAGTCAAAAAGGAGTAATTCTACTACGTCGTTTGTCAACGACGTCTCCTTCGATGCACAATTATAAGCTAGCGACTTACCTTCTCTTTTAAACGGTCATGTCGTACCTGTTTCCATACAGCAGCACACATGCAAAGCACCACTCGACCCAGCGTACCATGATGGTCGTCCTCCTTCCTTCGGCGCAGGTACATACACAGACACCCACAAGCAGTGTCTTTCATTTTCGTTTGTTCGTCGTCTTTTCTCTTTTTTTTAGAACGATCCTTTACTGCATAAGCAAAAGGACTAGACGGTCGGTCATGGCCTGTCGTTCAATCCCCTCCGCGAGGACAGCAGGTTTTCCACTCAATTTAAAGTCCTCCTTCGCGCACGTTGTTGTCGTCGTCTTTGTTGCTGCTGCCGTAGCTGTCGCCATCGTCTTGTCCGACATCGTTTCTTCCCATTGCTCCCTCACCTCGACCTCTCTTGAGAGAGCTCTTCCCTGTCTTTCAGCGCCTGCTACTATCTTACCTACTAAGCGTTTAAAGGGGCACATTTCATTCGCTTGTGACGTATTCACAAACCCCACTATCCAGCAACACTGGATACCTCTAAAAAGCTACTCTGAGCAACTCCAGGTACTCACGCAAACGACTTGCTACTTACCGAGCTCCTTTGGACTTCAAACCAGTGAAGAATTTCATTTATGAAAAAAAATTCTTTTTCGTTTCGTCGAAAAGCCGAAAGAGTGGGCCGTCGTTCTTAATTGACAATGAATGTTAATTAAATAACATTAAATGTAATAGTTCCTGATTTCATACAGTATTCTGAGTATTATGCTTCTTGTTACTTGTCGGTTACTGAATATAAATAAAGTTACCTAGCTACGGCTTTTATAATAGCGTTTATGTTAACAGAAATACAGAGAAACAGAAATCAAAATGTCAAATATTATACCAGAGTCACCGAAACCTTGGCAGACAAATAATGCAAATACTTAACAAACTAACACAGTCATCTGTTTAGCAAAATCGATCACATAAATCTGGCAACAATGACTTCGCTTAGTTTCCAAAATCAGTAGATAATCATATGTTTGTGTTTTTCGATTTTAAACTGTGGATTTGTTTAAATTGATATTCCTTGGATTGCTGGTAAGAACAGTACTATCCGAAAGCTGAATATGAAGAAACTAAATGAAAAACCGCGGCCCTCATGATTTTTGCCTCGAATCTGTCAAAAACATACGGCCAATCTGAACAAATATAGTCCACAATAGACCAGTGAAGGACTTCTTGCAATGAATGAACGGTCCATAGAGCAGACTTTTGAAAGGACCTTCTAGGAAAAACCAAGCCAAATCGTTATTTTTTTTATAAGGTAGTAGCCGATACTAATAACAAAGAGGATATCATCTAAGAGATCTACGGACGAAGTGATGAAGCAGTCGACAGTGCGTGGTATGGTTTTTTCATGATCGTGCAAGATCATCTTCAACTACTAAAATTAAGGTCGAAATCTGAAGTGAAATATTGAAGGATTTGATTTTCTACGGATTATCATTAATGCAATAATGCACCATTTTTGTAAGGCTAATAGTATTTTGAATGAAATTTACAATAAAGTTCTTCAGAACGCAAACGTATTTTAGTTCATATACTCGTATTTAAGAAGAAGATTACTAGTAAATGCAGCTACAACTTTATACAGAACTCAGAATATGTGCTTGATGAACACAGGACGGAGTAGAAGACAACGGGAAACACAATTTCTGCAGTCGACAAGTAGAATGCCCGCTCCAAGTAAGGTTCATTTTAGGTATTTGCGTACAAGGTATTGTAACTAAATGTAATTGTAACAGTGACATATACAAACAATTTAGACTATGTCTTACGTTTTAGTTTAACTACAGCTTGGGAAACGTAAAAACACCGGTTCTAGAACACTCCAGTTCATAGTAATAACTTGCAACATATGTCTTTTATTGCTTTTGTACATTTGTCCCATGGCTCGTGCTTACAAACGAAATCATACAAGTGCGTGAGAAGTCGTTGTATAAGCAATACTTAGCTGAATGGATTGGGTCTTTTTTTATTTAACACTGCTTCATTCGCCCATGAAATTTCAATAACATTACGCCAGCTATGCTGATCTCCCTACTATCAGCACCACTGTGCTCACCCAACAGTGGTCTGCGTGTGTTCCGTATCGAATTGTCCACCTGCTTTCGATTCGTCTCAAAACCCCCCAAGGTACTTCAGTGCTTTAATACGCCCGATCTCCGATGCATTGGCCCGTTTCTCCCTAACTCTAACTGAAGTCCATACTTCGGACCAGCACCTGCGCATAAACAGAGGTACTGCGTCCATAGCTGTCAACGATCTCCTCAGAATAACCTAGAATCGGCCTAGAGTCAAACCATAGGTCTGGTGGCAGTCTTATGGACTAGCCTGTCATAACTTTGGAATCTGACTCGGTTCCCTACGACCTCTGGGTTAGTCCGGGCCTCAGTCACAAGCAAGGGGCCGGCATCAGCGGTTACTCGCTGGCAGCTTGCGCAATATCATCTCTGCGCGGAGTGAAAGCTCGATTCGGTGAGTCGACCAGTGTGAAGATAAGGCATATTTCTCTGACAAGCTATTTGATCGTTCCAACGAACTAGCGCAATTATAGTGGTTTGGGTATTTGGTTGTAGCTCCGTCGAAGTCATAATTGTATCGCATGTGATGGTTTTCGTGGTTTTTCATAGGTGACAACAACAAAGATCGAAAGACGTGTCTCGGAAGAACACCAAACTACAACAAAGGGCAGTTACAACCCTATAGAACGAAGCACTTTCGGGGATCCGACTAAACGACAGGAAGATTGCCTTTGGCATCTAGAATTGATTTTCCTATAATGCTTATAATACATACGGTAGTAGAGGGGTAGCCTATGAAATAAAAGACGGGTGGCATTCTTTTAGTCTAAAAGTGAAGGTTGACACAGCAGTACTTTATTATGTTCTCAAATGATTGGTCTAATCTAATTTAGTAATCAACAGTGGGTATTGTATGTTACATTTTACTATTTAATAAAGTGGGCATAATATGATTTTTAGCCAGTGAGGGAAGACGAGATCTGTCAAAAGCCAGTGTCTTAGCGGGTACAAAAAATATCGTTATAAATTTTTAGTGAATAAAATTTATTGCACCATGTTTAGGTGACCAAAGAACTCACATAACATATGCTTTCCACGTGTACACGATGATATGTGAAGATATGCTCACATTAGTTATACGAGTAAATTGTTTAAAAACGTTATTTAGTTTATCCTTCAAATAAATAAGGCATTCGTTCTTTACTTAAAAACATTTTACATTGAACTGATGTTTTGCTGACTGATAAATAAAAAAAAACCACTTTGCTTTTTAGTTGTCTGTGCTAGTTATGTGGAACATGAAAAACTAAGGACGTCAAACATTGGCATACGTTAAGAATTATCAGCAGTTATCGCCACGGTCCTTAATTACCCAGAAATCATTGTTGGCGACACGGAAGAAGTTTAACACCCTGTAATAGTCTATTGCTGAAGAACTACATCGTAAAAAAAGAGAAATAAAATTAACTACTTCAGAAATAAGTAGTGCAAAGTATTAATGAATCTGTGTCCTGTTAAAAATGAAGAATCGTTTTAAATGTACATATGATCCGGATTATGAGTGGTTTATATCGTTAGTATCGTTTGCAATGATAAGAAAATATTAAAATTACATTTCATATTTCCTTATTGCGTTCTAAAATTCTAAAGAACCTGTTACATTGGTTACAAGATTAAGACAAGCCAGGAACAGCGAGGAACAGGTCGATATCAGGGCACTTCTATACGAGTGTTTTTATTTTATGGAATTCGGCTTTTTCTGGTATTATAAAACTTTAATCAATTATTAGTTAGAAAAATATAGCTTGCTAAATTCTGGGAAATACCACGAATAGAGGACAAATGTTTAGCTCAAGTTTACTATGGCTGTCATATTGACGGCTGTGGACGCATTATCAGACAATATAGTTTGTTCTAGGTAGTTACTAATACATTATAGCTCATAGCTCTTTTTACTTTTTATTCATTAATTAAAACTATATAAAAAGTTAGTCACTTGCACCCCTCAAGCTTGTACGAAGTGAACTTATCGCCTATGTATAAGCAATCCATCAGCCTCAAATCAAGGATTTTTTGTTTCCCTGTAAAGCATATGTCGTGCATTGAATTGCATACATATAAAGAAACAAACTGTTTATTCTAGAAGAAGACTGGGAAATGTACATCAGTTTACATTAGATTTCAAATTTAGAAAAAAAAAAAAAATATGCAATCAATTTACGGAACCCATATTTATTGACACACCTAAGCCTTTTTTTCCTAGACTAAATTTTTTTCCATAATACCTCGTGTCTATGCCGAGAGTATCACTAAATCTAAGTTCCATGAATAAGAAACTTGGAAAAGTAGGAATCAGGTTTTGAGTTCCATACGTATTGCACTTATTTAAATAAATCTACATAAAACGAATCTGACTTATTTCGCACTGGCCTCAGAGATAATTTAAAAGGGTATCTCATTCGCTTCATTTTTGCTACTGTGACGACCGATGCAATACGTCGACTTCAAAGCTGATTCGGATTCAAGCGAAGTCTCAAATATTTTGGTCATTTTCGGTTCGAATAAAATAGAAAAAGTCTTTGTTTCATATTTTGCATGTTAAATAAATGAACAGTATGTAGGAGTTAGATGCTTCTTATGGACTCGAACTGCAAGAACTTGACTACCGCATGGTTTTAGAGGTATGGTCAGAAAATTAAGTAAAAACATTAATGTCCGTCACAGTGAAATGCGTTATCAGAGTCGCTGCAAATAGTTGAGGCATGTTCCGCAGGTTGAAGCCATGCTTAATATAGTTGAGTGAAATGTTGATCGAAATCAGTGTTGAAAATTAGCGCTTTTAAATATTGCTAATATCATTTATTAAATTATATATTGATTCGACCTTTAGCAGATATTCTTCACAGCATCACGAACAGTTTAACTTCATAATGAATCTTTAAGTTTTCTTCTAAAGAATTAATCTGTCACAATAGAAACGGCCGTACGTTGCTGTTGGTAGCAGCGATGCATAGCGGACTACTCTTTTCGTCTTTATTTTGCCTATTTTCTTGCAGGATTAAAGCGTCCTTCAAAACAATTATCTACGTAAAGACATTTTTTTCACCTAGACAAACCGAACGGCATTTCCCAGAGATGTTCATAACTGCTCTTGAGACAAAGATCATTTCAAGTCTCTCAAATTTTTACCATGTCGTCGGATGTAAATTCACAGTTGAGTGTTCAAACAACAAAAATATTCTACTGGAAATCTCGACGATAAGAATTAGAAGAGCCGGAGACTATATACCCTGCTCTAAATGATATGCATGATTTGAGCTGCTCGTACAGGTAAATGAAAAAAGGAATTATACAATGATTCATATTTTACCCATTTTGCAAAATATATAGATTTGGGGTACTCTTTTTCCTATGTTTCTATAGTTGTACTTAGTGTTTAACACGTTCTGTGTGCAACATTTGTTGAATACTCAATAAATGTGTGTTGGGTTGACGCAGTCCTTTTTATTATGAGCAAATGACTTTTATTTTACGTGTGTTATGTCCGTTCTAAATTGCAGATTCGAATAAGGTCATCTTCAGTTGCGTATGCAAAGAACACAACTCAGTGGCCTATAAACCCCGATACGATATATCCACATGAAGAACTTTACTTGAACCTGTTTTACTCGTACAAGACTAACGGTGTGGAATATAGAACAGGAACTTTAGATTTTCTCTAACTGATTTGAAATTCTAATACTATTTCCAAATTATTTACATGTGCACGGATCAAAAGATTCAAGAGATCAGCTAAGCAAACAAATAATATGATTATCTCGTTTTTTTCATTACAGTTTTGCCTGCTTAATATCAAATTGAAAGTAAGTTAAATTTTATATACATTGAGGAAGGAAACATTGGGGGGCTATATGACTCTGTATAAGGTATATATATGTAAGCTGGTATTATGTCGAGCTTAAGTGGAAAAAATGTGGTTGCGTATACGGCTTATTATGTAGAGGAATTAGAGTATCCGAGTATAACTTGCCATAGTGGGCACACACATGTGTGTGAAAGAATGTCATATTCATTTATCGTATGTTTGGGCTAATGCTACACGTTTATAAGGAAGTTTTTGAGAAAAATCTTGACCTTGGTTTCCTTATAAAATACCATAGAGACACGATAACATTGCCGATATGTCTCAGCGGGAAGATATAAGAACAGGATAATTACTTAAGATCCTTGATCTGCTAAGAGCTTAAATATTATGTCTGTTAAGTTTCTGCAGGTCTGCTTATTGCTTTAAGTTTACTAGGGAAATTTATTTATCGGCACAATGAAACCACTGAGTTTTCATAGCACATCGTAAAGACTGCACTATGTTGCAGATAAGTGTACCAGATTTCTAATCTAAATGTGTCACGTTTATAAATGGTTTGAACGCTGTGTTTATTTAAACTAGCTGTTCTGATCGTCCATATCATCAATGCTTGTTGCCTGACTTTGAAGAACGTGCCATATTGGTTAGCTGCTATTGGACTCAAAATCGCAAAATGGTGCATTTAGGCAAAAAAAAACCGATAGAGATATTGTGCGGCCCACGAGGTAGCTGCAGCCATGGTAGATACACCTTTCCGTTGGAAAGCAGTTTCCGCATTTTGGAGGAGAAAAATTACGCTATAACGAGTTATAACTGAAAACTGTAAAAAAAAATTATAGCTGTTCATATTTCACACGAGCTTGCGTCAATATGCGTCTACTCACCTAGTCGGTTTAATCGAGGCCACCTTACCTAATGTATAATGATCATACAAGCTTGTATCATGTTAGAAGCACACGAATATGCTAAGCAACAACATTGTCGGACAGTTGACACTGCAACTAGCGTGCAGGGAAAGATTGAACTGTGACTTTTATAACACGGCACGATTATCTTTCCTCTCGGCGACTCGAAAAGATTTCCTTTACACGTAATGACCCTTAATAAAAAAAAAACGGTCAAAGTTTTCATGGGAAATCTGAAGACTCTAATGGCGTCTAGCAATTCTACGCTCTTTGCTGCGATAATAAACATTCCAAAAATGATTGTGCCTAAGGAAACGAAACTGATTGTTGGAATTACATTAGAAAATCGCAGAATTTTTGTTACAATGTTCGCCTTTCTGTCCGAAAGTAGGGACAAAGTTCTGCCGTATTTTGTGTTCTTTACCGTACGCTTCAAGGTATATATGCTAATAGCTGCACCCGTAGGAGGCCAAGCTTCTACGAAACCCATCAGGATAGGTTATACAGGAAGTGTCTGAAGACTGCCTGCAGCATTTCGTCGCGACCATTCGTCATTCTTTAGAAAACTCATGTTTGCTAATAGTGGATAACCACGAGACTAAAACAAGCCTAAATGCTATCAAATTGGTTTTAGAGAACAGCATCCACATCGTTACACTTCTACCATAATATTCAAACGAGCTACAATTCCTAGACGTAACAATTGTTGAGCTCGACTTCGCACAGCTTAACAGAACTCCGTGACTACTTGCGATGAAAGAATAACAACCGATCATTTGACCAGATTAACAAAAAGTGCGTCCGAACTATCCTTTATGACGGCCAATATCGTTAAACGGTTTCAAAAAACGGTATCTTTTCGTTAAACGAAAGCATACTCACTGAAGACGACTTTCTTCCTTCCCGAGACACGGGCTGATAATCAGCCGGGACTTTCAGACCATTAAGAACTGTCCTTCCAGCAGGACAGCCGTTCATTTTTGAAAACAATAGCTACGTTGTGGACATCCTCATTGCCGATCGCCACTTTATCTCAAGGAGCGAGCAGCAGAACCCGAAAATCATCCGTTCTTCTTACAAAACGAGTTATTCCGTTATTGATTATATGGACTCGTCCGTTTCAGCTGTCCAACAAAATCAATTATTAGACAATAGACTATGCAGGCCAAGTAAATGCGCTGTTTTTTTGTATAACAATATCTGTTCTCTCCTTCTAGGATTATGAGAATGGTATCTGACCGCTCATCACTCTAACTGGCATTTTCGCTTAGAATCATTAGTGGCCCATATTGCTTCACTAGAAAAGACAAAATAGGTCTAGATAGAAATAAATTAATTATTTCTCGAAAACTGATTCATTTCGGGCGGGAATATACAAATTAAGTAGTCCTTGGCAAATAGAACAGTATAATTTCTGCTGCTGTAGTAAACCGTAGTGTTTACTAAGTTCGGCTCACATTGCCCCACTCTTCCGTCTATAAAATGTTTCAGTATGAAATGCGAAAAAATTATAAACTGTCACTTTCCCATCTTTTTTTCTTAGTTCTTTTTTTTAATCAGAGTGTGCTCTATTATTATTGATCTATTTTCTACTGCCTGAAGCAGCATCTTACTTACCTCACTACTACAGAAGTACTGAAACACGAGAGTCTAAAAAGCAGTTTTTCTACTATGAAGTTACTTGAAATTAGAAAAAAAAATCGCTTGTACCAGCGATGTCTGGTAGGTATAGTAGATTGAGCTACACCTGTAACTTCTGCATTATCGCCATTGTAATTCTTCTGGTGTGAGGTCGAGTTTTCACCTGAAATAGGAGTGACCTAGCTTCGCTTATGAATCTTGGCTATTTAATGCGGAGTTTGCTGATCACCTCGTCGAATTGTTGATCGTACACTGCAGACGTAATCGACGAACTAGGGTTAATGAAGTTGGAGCGGATAACGTCTGCATTAATCACCAAACAGGAGCCGTAAGCTTCTGAAGCTGTCAGTTTGGCCGACTAGTTACATACATCTTCTTATACGACTGTCTGTAATTATCGTAGCTAGTCGATCTTTCATCACAATTCGGTGCAAAGATTAGTTACTGTTATAGCTAACTAAGTCTCTACGATTTTTTATTTTTAATCATCGCTACAACCATGCGATGCCCATTTGTGTTTACTTCTATTTCATCGATTTGACCGAGCTGAACAAGTATGAGTCATTCTACTACAGCTTTGAACTCTTTGTTAGTCACTTCAATACAATGCGATATCCTTCACAGTGGGTTAACTGTTCCAGTTTTGTGGCCCACGTAATAAGAAGGCCGTTGGTGCATATGGAGGAGCTCAAATGCGCCGTGGCTTTAAAACCATGCTAAGCACTATTTCAAATGTGTCTACATACTGGTAAGCTTCCAGTTTAATGAAAAATGCTACCCTGTGATCCCTTAAGCATAGAGCGACCCATCCGCACCTTCATCATGGTGGAGAATAGTGAAAAAAAGTTGTCGTTATAAGCTGTTTACCGTTTTCCTGACTAGAAGACTGAACAGCCACTTACAACGTAAACGGGCCATCTCAAGGCAGCAGTATGGTTTCCGGAGAGAACGCTGTACAGAAACGATGTGCGGAATCCTGACGGCTGACGTTAGAAAAATACTGGTTACGCCACGCAGGCTGCTATCCACGGTGTTCGTTCACCTTTAGGCAGCCTTATGTTTACGCTGATCGATGTGTGCGTTCTTATGAATGTGCCCGATCTTTTCGTTACGACTCTATGGGAAAACAGAACAAACATTGCTGACGAACCGCCCGAACTCTTGCCCTGCACACAGACTATTAGCCTGATTTAGGGACATAACCTAAACCTACTTTTATTCTCCATCTTGCAAATAAGAAAACTAAGAAAATCAGGTGAAGTTATCCCATATACAGACGACTCGGTGACATGCGGATCAGCGAGGCTTCAAGGGGAGCAAGTTCTAGCCGGGCTCCACGTCGCAATTACAGCTGTCCGTAAACCTTAACAAGCCGAAAACAATGAAGTTTTCAAGGGAAAGTCAGACAATGGCCACGGACACCCTCTATTTTGCCAAATAGATTCTTGCCTTTGTAAACCGGTTTTCGTACTTGGGGTTGTTCACCTCCGCGAATGGCAAAAGCTTCACCGCGCACGTGGCTGAAGAATGCAGGAAGGTAGTGTTACTGCAAATGGAGCGAGATCGCCTCGTCGCTTGTCTCTCACTGCTTCTCTCAGCTTGTTCGACCTCAAAGTAACTTCAAACACAACGTATGAGATATGCGTCATTTAATATGTCATGTATCTCCTAGTTCACTCGCTATCCGAAAACCTACATCGCAGCTTTTAGTTCTTAGCAACGGAAGACTCCGAAGACGAACCTTAGAAATTAAGAGCAAATCTTTCCAGAGATCGATGGGGGATTCTTTGCTTCGTGTATGATGAGAAACAACGAGTGGATAAAGATGTACCGGCTGAATAAACATGTTGTCACTCGCTTTGTCGTGCATAGGTTCCACCGTCGACTTTGCAGGAAAATGGTTTCCACGAGCCTGACGATATGTGTAGATGCTCCAAATGCGGGGGAAGTTGTGGTAGCATCTTCTAGTACCATCTCTAGGACATCTGGCAAGTTTCGCAAATTAGCTTTATTAACTCAACAAGGCTTATCTAACCAATATAATGCGAACTGTTTTAGTTAATTCGATATAATTTCTCTGATATTGGAATATTATATTGTTGACTTGTATTTATGAAGTTTTCAACTACTACCAGCAAAGATGAATAAATAAAATTTGATTGTTCTTTCTCAACAAAACTCATTTTCGAGTTAAAACTTGTCGTTCTAAAAATTCTCTGAGGCAACGGCAAGAAGTGCATCTCGAAAATAGTACATGATGTACCAAATGTCGCCCTGTTAGAAAATAACATTATTTTGAGATACTATTGAGTTAACGTTCTTCACTGTATACTGAGCAATCTTATATATATATATATATATGTTCAATCTAATTAAAAGTAAAGCAGTAGTTCTCAACAATTGAAAATGCTACCAAGTAACCTAGTTGGTAATTCTAATCGCACATAAAACGCAAAAAAAAGGACTGCAAGAATGAGGCGTCTTCTTTCACAGTTTTTGTTAGGAAATGTATATTCAAGAATTACCTAAAGCTACAAAGATAATTCGGAGTGTCGGTTAATAGAATTATCTTCGTTCGTTTGAAAATATCATATCCAACAGCACATAAGAATAAATGAACAGAAATTTGTTGGGCCTAAAAAACAGGTCCTACTTTCGGTTGGTACCTTTACCCTTTTAAAAGGAATTAGGGACTCAGCAGCGCTTTCGGAGAATGTGTTAAGGGTGTTAAAAGCCAGCTTTTCCTCTGAGCTTTTTTTCATCTTCCTGAATCAATTTGTGCCAGCTGCTGTTATCCTTACATTTATCTGCTGTAATTTTACGCCCTGCCAGTGCGAACCTTTACGTGTAGTGGTACCATGTTCTCTTAAAGCTACGAGTCTATTTTTTGGTAAAACAGCAGCTATTTTAGTGGGTTTGGGTCCTGTCGATGACGAGCGCGTACTCGATGGTTCGTCAGGTAAATTAAAGTATGTTCTTTTTGACCCCCACTTGACCTGCGATACTTTGCAACTGGCGGCTTTTCTCCTGAAGCTCTCTATGCGTCTTTACTATTATTATGAGGTGCGCGTGCTTGGCCTAGTAGTCAGAAGAAATCCCTACATGTATCCGACCAGCATCATTCCTTCATTAGAAACACCTCCATCTTGCTCAATATCAAGTCGAATGTTTTAAATAGCCACAAAAAGCCATTTCATGCGCAACATCAAGTTTCGCCGTGAATTGCTCCTCGAATGATACACTAGATATCTATATATATTAGTATGACTCATGGCGATACTTTTAGTACGCTCTAGGTTGCTCTCTCCATTTATATCGTTGCATTCGTTTTTATCTACTCGAGAAAGATCGTACTTCAACAGAGTTGTCACTTACAAACTGAAGTTCATCACTGTTTAAAACTCTTCTTGTCAGAAAAATGTCCGTATTAAGTCAACCATAAGTCATAAACATTCCACCCTAGAATACGAATCGCATGTCAATCAATCATCAATGGCGACCTCTGAAATATACATGAATAGAAGAAACGTTAAGTTGTACGTTATGTCCCTGTACTATGTATTTGTAGGCTTTATTGAGGAACCATATTCGACTTTTGACCAAGAATCATCTGTCGCTATTAACAGACCCGAAGCAACATGGGACGATGCTTTTTACGAGTGCTTCGTCTCCAGGAAATTGGTTTTTGAAGAGACTCGATTATGAAAAGACGATTCGGGTACTAAAAGAAGCGGTGTCAAACAACTTGTGCCTTCGATCTGAAGATCCGCCACTTACAAAATGTAGGTAATCTGCGAGAAGCTAAGTACTGAAAACCTTTGGTGTAATGTTTAACCGGTCTTCCTAAAAATTGGTATTTTGCCTTCGTACGAAACACGAAACATCTAATGTGTTTCTTCCTTTATGGCTGATCGCTCCTTGAATGTCTGCAAAAAATTTGATTTTTTTGAACCAGTATTATCTAGTAACTCCATCAGCAAACAAAGAACAAGAATGATAAATTCTTTTCTTCGCCTCTTACTACACCAGCAGTGGCTGGTGGTAGTGGCTGGATGTACATTGATCGTTATAGAGTTACCAGATTTGCACATTTGTGCGCGGTTCTATCATCTGTCGTGCGTAATGCAGAGATAGTATTACAAATGTAACAGACGATTTCTTTAAGTATGTGGGCCAACTATTACATGTCGCAGGTAACTAACTTTAGCCAGCACAGGAGTGCCCAATAAATGCGGTGCAGATTGCCGGGAGAGGGGTGAAGGGATCAATCAATTGGAAAACAAGGTTTCTATTGAATCAAGGGTCAAACTAAGTCGAGATTGAAATTTCAAGAAAGTGAGCAAGATGATGCTGAGCACACGGTTACCAGAGGCTGTTGTGCGCTTTAAGACTCCTCTGAGTAGTAGTGGGACTGCGAAGTCTTCAGCATATTCCATATTCAATAGGAAAATACTGAAAGATCGCAAATGGACAAACAAAAACACTAGACCAGAAACGCCTTTGATAGTGCGAGTGAAGGCATTAAATAGGGCAAAGGAAAGAGTTGGCAAAACTTATCGAACAAATGGCGGAAGTATAGCAGCGGAAAAGTAGCGTCAAGCTTCCACTAAACAACGATCACCGAATACCTGGCTTCCGACAAACGTCCTCTAGCTTCTGCCACTACTTTGGCATCCAAGCCAGTCATAGGTGACGCTGTAGACGAAGGAACAAAGCGGTCCCGAACTTCAACAAAATAGGTGATAATGCATTTATAGTAGCCATACGTCATGCGCTCGTTAACATACCAATTGAAAGTGCAGTAGCAGAAAAAAAAAAACGACACCCAGCAGAAAAAAGGAAGGCTGTTAGGCATAAGTCGAGTTAGCAGGGGCTAAATTCTCTTGTTGAGACGCGGTTTAGACTATTTGAAAGGAATAGGAAACTGGACGTAAAATAAAATGAAAGCAGTTCTTTTTCTAGCTTCTTCACGATAACCGGATCGACACGCATCAACTATGACGTTTATCCGCTGGCGTCATTGTTATAGGCATAAGCAAGGCAAGTTGGTGGAAGAATAATGGTTCGCGAACATCTAGCCCCAATTCTTCAGCTGGTGGCTGGTGGAATATAATTTACTGGTCCACAAAGTGACTAGACTTTGTGGACGCTAGACCAAAGCAAAGTTAGTGCAAGACACTATTCAACAGAGGAATCGGGAAAATGTAGTAGTGTCGTATCTATAACTGCTGTAAAATATATTACAAAAAAAAAACTAGCATATCTGCATAATATACATATATATATATATATATATATATATATATATATATATATATATATATAAGGTACTCTTGTCAGCGCTTTCGTTCCGTTTTGTAGATAAGCATCCTTAAGACGACGTTTTTTTTTACTGGGAGCTGATGTGTGTGGGCATATGACTGATCTTCTGGAGTTTCCCGCAATGCGGTACTTTTCGCAAGCGTGTGCCCGACACCTTCTGTGTAAGCAGAATAAGCATAATACGCAGGTATACACATCCAGTTTTTTTAATATTTACCTTATGTTTGAAACTGAACGAGTATAAGTGTCAGATGGTACGCCACTTCAGCATACGGACGTTAATATCATAGATTGAGGCCGGTTATGACCCTTCCCATCCATTCCCCTTTGAGGATCTCCATGTGGTTCAATGTGAGGTGCTTTCGCCTTTTCTTCCATTTTTCGAATGTAAATTTCCTCTCTGCTGTAATCTTCGAAGCTTCGAATAGCGCCTTTTTGAAGTGCTTTCTTGCCGGGAAGAAAAGTGCCTTCTTATACGGGAACACTCTGGCAAGCACCACTTTCATCAGCACAGTCTCATATATAATAACACGAAATATGACGGCAGTTTGCGCTAACAACAATTTGTCCCAGTAGATTTTGGTCAGTGCCATATCGCCCCATACTAAACAGGCGCACAAAGCTGTATAAAGTTCTGCATGCTAGGTTTAGCTCTATAGTAAGAGTCTTTAAAGCCGCGTACTTTTAATGCGTGGAACCTATTTGTTTTATATATAGGATGATATCTAAATACTTTAACGCTATCTTGAGCTCTACATGGTGGCGGTTGATCTGGATTTGAAATTCTTTTTGAAGAGGTTTTCTTCATTAAGGACAATAGCTATGCATTTATGCAGTAAGATCGGCTGCCAGTCTTTGAGTTGACGATTGTCTCAAAATGACGTTTTGTGCAAGCCTTCACCAATAATGCTAAGTTGTCGAGCTACGCAAGTATTTCAGTTTCCTCCAGCATATGAGGCTATTCGAGCATTCCCTCATATTCGATGCTCCATCAAGTCGATCCTATACCTTCAGTCTCCTGCTGCAACCTGTGAACTATAATGTTTCCATCAGCTTGGCAATTGTATCAAGTAGACATATCAGTCGATCCGCCGAGGTACCTTTCCCTTGGGCTTAGGGCAAATTCTGTCTCCTCTTCAACTCTGTGAAAACCTATTCTTTCTGGAAATGGACCTATAGAATCATGAGAAAGATCAGGTCAACGCCTAGCAAACACCTTCACTACGCCCGGTGGTATCCCGTGCATTTTCTGGCGCTAGTTTCGCTTTTGCTATTTTAACTACGCGCTGGATTGCGATATACAACCTGTTTGCCTGCACAATCTTTTGGCTCCACTAGTATTTTGGTTGGTGACGATGGAAGTAGGACAGAGGTTAGGATTTGCCTTATTTATAATTCATCCAGCGATCCACCCAAGGCATCACACTTTCTATCGAGTTTTCTCATCAGACGTCGCAAGGCCTGGTCAGCTGTCCGAAGACCAAGTCGGGAATGCAAAACCTACGAATCAGATTGTCGCATTAGGCAAGCCATCTTCAGAATAACCGGTAGCAGCGTTAGGCTGTAATAACAAGTAGTCACATGATTGTCGGTGCTGAGCGAAGGATGGAAGGAGGCTGCGAAGACGCCTTTACGGTATCTGTACTACGAAAATGGAAGGAAACAAGGGCGTCCGAACCGTTAGAAGACTGTGGTACCAGCGCAGCCGCTAAGCAGATGGCCAGTCAAGAAACGTTGCAACGGCAATTCGAGACTATTGGCACATCGATATTATCAGTTTATGACTAACGGATCAATTTTCACAGTATAAATACATACAGGTACGGCAACTAAATCCGGACTATTCCTTACAGGTTGTATCTAAACAAAAACAAGTATTTCAATAAAATTACATGTGTTAGAGGTTCGATTCTCGGCGGATATATTCATTTCAGGTAACCACCATACAACGTGATTACAGCTTCAATTCGGGGTCTAAACCGCTAGCTGGTCAAAATCATTTCTGAAAACATTTCTTCTTTAATTTGTAAGTAACTTTTTTATAGGGCCGTATTTAGGTAAAACTATATATTGGAACGAATTAGTTAAGTCGTCATTCAAAAATGTAGAACCGGCCAAAAAAGCATTAAAAAATTCAAAAAGTTTTCAAACGACTATGTTCGTCTGCATAACTTGATATGCAATTGATACTCGTCCCTCCAAAACGGCGAGAATATCAAAAACTACTTTTTTTCATGAATTTTTCTTTAAATCTAGTACCTATTGAGAATCTTCCGGTTCTCCTCATGAAAGCATTCTAAAAGCTGCATGAAAACTGGCATAAATGTTTCGACCATCTATTTCGAGCCATAGAAAGAGTATTTAATTTTGGTGGAAATTTACTCTGCGCAGAAATATTGGATTAGGTATAGTTGATCTGTGCTAAAATCCCGAAAAGGACGCATTCTTTTTTGCCGCGATGAGCTTATGTGGTGTTCTAGAGAGAACTGGCTTCCCTCAGGTACTAAGAATAGCAGATAAATGCATGTCTATCACGCCAAACGGCCTATGAAAGGTTTATCCGAATCTACTTTACCTTGTACATTTTGTATTTTCTTTCTTCATACGAATTTTGTAGTATATAACGTTGGCGGGATTTGAAGCAACAACTTGATCTCTTTCAACCCCTCTGTGTCTTTTTCGCCAGCAGCGTTCTTCTTTCTAGCCAAAGGCAAAGAGGTAATTTATGTAGCAGAGCTCGAATAATAATTATGTCATTACCGGCCAATCAAAACCTACTTCTTCGGTTCAGAATGCCGATAGCCAAAATTATATAAATAAAGATTAGAATAAATGTAGTTATACATAAGGAAATAAATACGCAAGTATACTAGAATGTTCTCATCATTATCGTCATCGATCTTTTCTTATCTTCGCAAGAACTGGTAGGATACTTTATTTAATGAATTATCTGCAAGTTTAAAGCTTTCGGTGCTGCTACGACAACATAGGACCATTTTGACATGTGTGCGCGTTAGTAGCCATATAAAAATTCTGATATTAGGCTAATATAGCTTTTATTTTTAGTTTTTTATTTTTAAAGTGAAAATAAGCTTGGTTACATAAGAACGCCAACCTTCGCACTTTAACGACACGATAAAACTTTTACATCCTAGAAAACAGTAACAGACAGTCATTTCCTTATGAAACCACAGAAGAGCGTGAAAAAGCATAAAAGGGAGAATAATTCATCATTTTTCTGATGTAGAAATCGAAGTTCAATTTGGGAGTAACAATAATACCACGGTCACACGAGTAGCCGTTAAGAAAACACTGACCGTTATGGCGTATATATCCTAAATACATTACAGTATTTTTAGTTATACATTTACGCGTACAAATATCTTGGAATTACTTGTCCATGATATAAGTGGTAAAGGCGATTGTCCCTGAGAGGAATCGTGTCGAACGGAAAACTTGAAATTGTCAACGCATAGCTTGTAGCTTATGCTTCTTGAAATAACATGTTTAATGTCGAAAATAAAAGAGATTCGAGGCTGGAGCGGTAGGAATACGCGAAGAGTAAGGAGAAGAGACGTTGATTTCAAGCTACAATGTTCGATTCTTTAATAAGTAATTCCTTACTCGTTTAAAAAGTAGATTGGATATTTAAACGTGCAGTAACACTTTAATAAGAAGGCTACGACCAGTCCTATCAAATGTTTTGCGACAAAAGGTACATACAATCAAAAGCTATAGAGCCTTAGTGGCAAATCCTTAACTAACGCTACTAGCAGAGTAGCAGGTGAAAGTCTAGGCACATGATAGAGTACTATGTTGGGAAGAATGGAAATATATAAGCCGAAAGTGCCTTAATTGTGCCGTGAGAGAGCAATAATTATCACAGAAAGGAAAAGCTTAGATTAGTGCATTCGTCAATAGCTCCTCTTTCTGTTTCAGGACAAAAAGGTCTCACAGAAATGTAATAATTTTCGCGAAAATATTGGATAAAGACATTTATGCCATTGGCTCATATGGCCCAACGAAGTACAGTAATTTCACAAAGTTGGGGCAAGAGATGTTTGTGTTTCGAGGAAGGGCTGTGATTATGGCTGAAAAAAATTATATGTCATGTTAGTTTAAATGTAATAATTCCCTCACATAGGTTTTCGCGAAGCTTTGAAATCTGAAGCCGAATTTTATATGGCACACAGGATATTAGCAGATCCATTCTCCGAAAAATGAGTAAATCACGGAAGCGTGTATAATTTTCATAGTTATCTATTATTTTTGTATGAAGAATTATCCATGATGAGTTACGATAACATCTTGTGATTAGTCGAACTGTAATTCATTTATCGGTTAGATTGTTTACTCTCAACGGCTCATTCCAATATGGTCGTCGGAATTTCTTCTAGAAGCAGCTAAACGTGACACAATGGGTACGCAGGTATGATGGTTCTGAACACAGTGTTCTACATAGGCTTACCGAACCCTAACCCCAATAGCATGTAACATGCTCACCTTATAAAATACAATTTACTTTGGTTTTTTTTTACAAAAACTATAGGTCAGCGATGAACTTTGCACAGAACACAATAAAGAAACTTAGCTAGCTTAAACCCTTTCATATCGTCAGATTTGTTGGAACGAAACCCAGTACCGCAAATTGAACCAAGCTTTTGACGCCATGTGCGTATCAAAAACAGCGAGAAGATTCAGTATTTACCTTTTAAAACTAACTAAAAAAGAGGCTGTTTTTTTTAAATTAGTTTATTTAGTTAATGTGTATTCCTTTCCCCTAAATCATGTACATGGAACGATATGGTGCAGATGTTGTTACCAGCAGTGAAGTTGTGCGAAACTGACCCAGAAATAGCTTATATACAGTATTTGTATAACTTTTAAATCTGACGTATTGCGTAAAACAAAAATGTAAGAGTGAATATTGGTTTACCTGATAGCATACACTTCCTCCGGGTTTGCCAGAATCTGGCTTCGCATGTACTTTGTAAAGAAACTTTGTAGCGTCTTCTACAGCGGATAAGTTCTTACGTGTTCCTCAGTGTTCGCACATTATATTGTAACTTATCTTTTTTATGCACACGTGACGTACACCTTTTGTAGAATATACGTACTTGTGCCTTGTATAAAAGTATGTAGAAACTTCGCATGTCTGTATGTGTTCTCGCATTAAAGAGTGTCACAGTTCTTCTCACAGACCTATTTCGAGCACTGGATTCCATTATGTATTACATCGAAGACTATTGAATATACACGTACTGTACTGTAGAATATTTCAGTAAATCAACTGTTCAGGTTAAGCTAGTCGACATATGTTTCAGCATTTTTTGAAAAAACGAAAAGAAACATTATGAGCTGAGGCTACCATTGCTGCTTATAATAACCTTTTACATTACAAATGGGTACGCAAAGGCGAACACTATGCGCACAACAACTGATATTGTAAATCTTTTACTATAGAGTAAACATTACAGGTGCGCATAAGAAAATGATGTTGTTTTTATTAAAAATCCTATCCAACGTGAGCATAGTTCAACCGTTCAAAAACCCCGTCTCCGTCGCGATAATTTGACATATTCTTTTTTAAGTATGCAATAACGTCATAAATACACGGTTAGCTATCCGGACAAAAGGTTCATATTCAACACATTTATATCAATGTTTATTTCCATACGGAGAATATGTTTTCGATTCGACGAGCGCACGTTTGGAAGGCATGTGTAGTTTTTTCGTAAATTTGGAATATTCATACACTTAATCCACTTTAGTCAGGCAAATAGACAACATTATCGTTTTCTATCCATTGTTAACAAGTTAACCGCGATACTGGGTAAACGCAGGACCTTGAGGGCTCGACGTCGGTTGTTGTTGCTGTTGTGGGGAGGCGGGGCCTCCGAATGCATTAAGTCCACCTGCTGCAACGCCACCGAATGTCTGACCCTGGGCTAAAGCGCCAAAGGATGGGGCATTGGAAGCTGCGCTACCGAAGCAACTAGCGGTCGATGCAGTTGTACTGAAACTCGAAGCTGACCCGAACGTAGGACCGGACCCGAATAGTGGAGCACAGCCAAAGCCCCCTGGAGATCCACCTGGAAACGAGGAGTTCGTTTAGAATTACAACACTGTAATGTTATCACGGGTACCACGCTGCTATGAGACCCTTATTTAATACCACACATGTGAGTAGTTGTTTATTTTTAGTTTTTCATGCGCGTTATTTTAATCGTTCACGTTACTTTCATAGACTAGCGTAAACTCTCAACTCAAGAATCCTGTTGTTGGATAATACGCCAAAAAGACTAAAGTCGACGAGCAGGAAATCTCAGGAATTCGTAAACCATCGTTAGACTAACGGACTCGACTGTTCGTCCTACTCTACTATATACTACAATAGGACCTACCAAAAGTAGGTGCTCCACCGAAGGTGATTTGTTGAGCCTGAGTGGGTGACTGTGAAGAAAAGGCGGTGAATCCTGGGGTGCTCTGCGAAGCCCCTGCTGTAGTTTGTGAGGAACTGAATCCACCTCGAGCTGGCCCACCAAACGACGTAGCTCCTCCCGATCCTACATATAAAACGATCAAGTATATTTAATCGATTTATGGAACGATGTATCCTAAGTGGAGCCCTACTAAAAAAATTATTTGTTATTATTAATTAATGTTGATTAATGTTCGATATCTGTGAGAAATTTGTTTTTGCTTTGTTGAAATTTGTTTTGTTGAAAAATGCCAATGGAAAACCAGCAAAATACCTGCATTTTCACCTTTCATATTGGTAATTCAAATCGCAAAGGCTAAATCTAATTCAGGTATGCCGCATATTACCATGTACGTTTAACGTTAAGTCAGTAACCAACTTAGCTGCCAATGGTCACATGGAGAAGTCCATACCGAAAAGGCTGTTTGTCTGTTGAGCGTTTTGTCCAAAGGTTCCGCCTCCAAAAACGTTTTTGCTCGGGCTAGCTGCGCCCTGTTGGCCAAGTCCACTCATGAAACTGCTACAGCCTCCGGAGGCACTCCCACCAAACAATGATGTAGACTCCGAAGGAGTACCGAACACACTCTTTTGCCCAAAAAGAGATCTAAAACAAAAAAAAAGTAGTTTCCTTTACCAATAACAGACTCATTCTTTTCTAAAGGCAATAAGCGGTCGAAGGTTTACAATTGTTTGTTTCCTAATATTTTTCCTTTGTTGACTGAGCTGTTAGGTTGCGTTGGAAAGCTCTAGCTGTAGCAGGCATCGTATTGTATAGATCGCGATTTTATAGTTCACTTCAGGCTCAAAAGGTGGGTACATTATGTAACAAAAGCAGTACTTCAGACACTTAACTTCACCATTTTTCAAGAACTAAAAAGCTGCAAAAACAAATCAGGACAACTCCTCCGCGTGCGATGAGGACTCTGTATAGTCAAGATATATGAGCATGTCTAACAAACATTTTTTTTATAGAGGCCCCAAGCAATCGTCGACGAACTCGACAAGTGAAAGGGATTGAGGCTTTAACAGTCCGAGATGTCATTTCTGTGAACAAACCACCTATGGGCAAGTACGCTCACCTATAGCGTCCCACGCCACATAACTTCCGGATAAAAATTGTCTAAGATGATGTTTTTTGGTTGCAAGGCATGCCCATTTACAAAGCACGCACTCAAGCTCAAATAGAACAAGAGTGATTTTCCGAAAATATAAAGTACTACACGCGAATCCGCACATGCAGAATTATTTCTACAGTAAACAATTTCGCGACATACCCTGCCGATTGTCCGAACGGCTTCCCAAACAATCCTCTACCAGAGGACTGCTGAGTGGGCTGTTGTCCAAACGTGTTCTGTGTTCCAAACGGAGAACCCGTAGCGGTCTGCTGATTACTTGTCTGTGGAGATCCAAATACTCCCCCTGTATTGGCTTGTCCAAAGGCCGGAGCAGTGGGCTGAGATCCAAATAAAGGAACGGGTGCAGCCTGTTGTGTTCCAAATGCTAATGTGGTTGCTTGTTGATTCTGGTTTGTAACAGGCGCACCGAAGATCGATGTGGTAGGTCCAAATGTAGGCCCACTAGCTTGAGTCCCAAAATTAGGCGCTGAAGCAGTACCGAAAGGAGGCGCAGACGTACCCGCGGTGGTAGCTGCTGCGACAACCCCAAATGCAGGCGTTGAAGTAACCGGGGAGGCTCCGAAGGTGTTCGTTGTGCCTGCACCCACACCAGCAGCAAATATTGG
The DNA here is from genome assembly GCF_002443255.2 of Varroa destructor. Classification (NCBI taxonomy): domain Eukaryota; kingdom Metazoa; phylum Arthropoda; class Arachnida; order Mesostigmata; family Varroidae; genus Varroa; species Varroa destructor. The sequence continues at coordinate 55,876,781 of NW_019211456.1, read as the reverse complement.
TGCCACAGTCGCAGAAGAGCTTACTGATGTTGGTGTCAGTGAAGTCACCCCAAAAGTGTTTCCACCATTCGCATTAGTTGTTGTCATTGCGGACCCCCCAAAAGTGTGTACTGGCGACATTTCAGTGGAAGGAGCAAACAACGCTGAACCTGTAGCCGACGACGGTACCCCAACCGTGGCAGGTGTAGCAAACATTGATGACCCCCCAAGAGCAGGCGTAGTTGTAGGTGTTACTTCTGTGGTTGATCCGACTGGTGTAATCGTCGCAGCTGTTGTTGACGTTGCTGCTGCTGCTGCCGCTGCTGCTGCTGTTGTTGTTGTTGTTGTTGTTGTTGTTGTTGTTGTTGTGGATGTTGATGTAACAGTTGTTGCTGAGCTGGTCTCTATCGAGGTAGAGGAACTCTCTGCCGTCGATATTTGGCTGCGACCTGATGAGGTAGCTGCTTCTTTAGCGGCTGTTGATTCGGCTGATAGCGGTGTCACACATATGACTGGTGAAGTGGCTGGGACTGAGGATGATGCCACGACGGTCTCTGCCGCACTGACGGCTGGTCCGAGTGACAATGTGATTGGAGGTGGGGTAGTTGTTGCAGTGGAACTAGTTGTTGAAACAGTTGTGGTTGTGACAGTAATAGCCGGAGGAGAAGAGGCATCACTCGATGCCACTGTACTAAGAGCTACCGTTGACGGTTTAGTCGTAGCTGGTGAAGGTGTGGAGGAAGTTAAAGTGGGAGGAATGGCTGTAGTACTACTGTTTGAGGAACTGAAAAAATTGAAAGTTGAGGTTGTGCCTGTAGAGGCGCCTCCAAAGAAAGACGCACCGCCGGAAGTTGCACCGAACGTTGATCCGCCAGTGATGCCGAAGACTCCACCCGACGTAGTTTTACCGAACAAACCGTTCGTTTGGGGTGATGCGCTCAACTTAGCGGCATTATCACCAGATTTGTTGGCGGCTGCAAAATTGTAAGATCAAGTGATTAATTTAATTCGGAACTTTATATGCTTAAAGGTAACTCACATAAACTGTTTCCTGTACGAGCAGTATTTTGCAAAACTGATAGACTTTAACTATCAGAGTTCGCACAGAATGCCATGTACCATTAAGTCGTAGAACTGCTCGTACAATTAATGGGTATGTACTTACGACGAAAAATTAACGCAAGTTCACTAGGATGGTGAATTTCAATTCAAAGACTTATTTTTTTTTTCTCTAAAGACTCATAACCAACTAATAATTCAAAATATACTTTAAAAGAGATATTTCGAGTGGTCCATTGAGCGTAAGAAAAGAGAGCAACATACATTGTAGGGGGCTTGAGAACGAAAAAGTAGATCCGGTAGCGAAAATAGAGTTCCCTCCACTGGACGAAGTAAGAACAGTATTATTCTGAGAAGGACTTTTTAAGGCGTCAGGAACTTTAGATGTCTCGGTTCGAGACTTTTCCTGTTCACCAACAACTTTTGAAGCAGCGACTGAAAAACCGGCCAATACAAATGTCGTATATTATATACAAAATACTAACGTACATGTACAACCTTTCCGTATTACGTCCACTACATTCCTGCTTTCCCGCAAATCATCCCAGCTTGCCCCATATCCATCTTTAAACTTGGTTTTTTCAACACACCAGCCTCACACGCAAATACGTCAGTATAGCAATGCAGAACGATAGATAGTATGACCACTTCTTGATCTTTCAAAGGACTACTACTTCACATTAAACACTGGTCCTGTAACGTGTATTAATATTGTAATACGGTAGTTGCTGTTTGCAGATAGCTGCTATAAAAGTAGCTTAAGAGCCACGCCGCAACAAGAACTTTACGTGCATGTAACTTGCGCATAGGTTATGTCGAAATATGGTCCTTACAATGATGATTAACGCCTCGGCATATTCTCGGTGAACGATTAGGCTCGCTACAAATTCAGCATGTCAAATAAGTATCACTCGTGTTTTATCATATGTAAATTTAATTGACAAAGATAAATGTAAATGGTAAACGAATGTATATTAAAAAAAAAGGTAGAGCCAAATGTGTTCTACTGACTGGCGAGACAAAAACAGAGACGCGCAGCACAACCATCAGAGGTTGTGGCTATACAGAGTTTAAATCTATTATTCTATAGAGAAACGTAGAGGTTAAGGTGCGACTACAGTATTTGCGACCACTGACTAGATACGACGAACATCGACCTCACATCGGAAGCCACTAGATATTATTCTTCCTTCCCAACGCACTGTTTTGTAGTAATGTAACTGTTCACTAAGTTCATTAAATAATTTCATAACTACTGTGCCCCTGGTGCGTTCATAGCATCAAACAAGTACTTACCAGAAGAAATATTTCCAAAGGAAGATGTACTTTCCGCAGAAAAAAGCGCATTTCCTTTAGCTGAACTGCTAGCCGCTGGTAGAGTACCCTGGGTTTTGGAAGGTGCCAAAAATGTAAAGGATTCAACACGCGATTCGAGCTTTGACCCGTTACCTGTAATTAGGCGTTCCGATAACAATATACATTGAGAAAAGGCACAGTACAACGCTCACAACAATATAACTATCTGTACGCATCTAAAAAAAAACATCCTTTTATAACTACTACGCGCGATGAAAATTAAAATGGCTCGTACCTGTATTTTCCTTATTGTGTTCTGCCGAAATTTCGGGGCTTGGAGCCGCATCTCCAGTTGCTGGCGTTCCAAAGCTAAATGGAGATGAGACTGCACTGAAACCTTTGCCAAGCGAACTGGTAGAGCTTTTTGTGCCTGCTACAAAAGTAAAGGTCTTAGGCAATTCATTCGACTTTTCTCCTGATGTGCCACACGTTGGCTTTTCTTCAACCTGACCCGGTAGTGACGCATCCAGCTTATTTGAAAATGGAATTTTAGATTCTTGGGGCTTCGCCCCAACCTTATTTGCTTCGTATGAATCCTGTGTACAAGTAGCAGTAAAGTGGAAGGGGATTTTGTCTTGCGTTTTGAAGGAAAATAAGCTTCCAGTTGGGTTAGGTATTGACTCTAAAGTTCCAACAGGACCTTTGCTTTGTTCTCCGATGGAACTGACGTTAGGTAAGGTAACCCTGAATTCACTAGAACCAGGTTTATCTTCTGTTTTTGAAGCATGGGCACCCTTTGTATATCCAAACTGTAGACTTGTTTTTGCAGTACCTCCTGTAGAGTTTAGAGTAGTATTAAAGTCTAACGGGGGCCTTACCGAAGAAGGTGTTCCGAGATTAAATGGCCCTGATCCGATACTCTTGTCTTCGGGCTTCGAAGAAGTGGGAAGAGACGAGAATGTTACAGTTTTGTTGGGGTTGCCTTGTGATTTGACTCCAAGAATTCCTTTGCCAGATTGCCGCCCACTTTTGTTTTCAATAGCAAACGGCTTACACGGAGAGAGAGTAGCAAGCGTCTGTTCCATGCCTACTTTAGTGATCATGGATGAAGGTTCTGGAGGACTGACAGGCTCCGTCTTTGGCGCGTATTTTTGACCGATACCCTTTAAGTAGGTGTTTTGGTTGTCAGCAGACGTGTCGGTTACACAGCTAAGTGTCGGCCGCAGGGGCGTCGATTGTATAGCTGGCGTTTGAACTCTTAGGCCCAGTAAACCACCTAAAGATTCTCGGGCTGTATTGCTCTCCATCAAGACCGGCTGCACTCTATCGGCAGTCGACTTCTGTTCAATAGGCTCGGTCAGAATTGGACTTCCGGGTGCCGTCAGACGCTGTTTGTCAATTCGCGATTGCTCGAGGATCATATTGAGACGAGACATTATCATAGACTCGGACGCATGACTTAAACGGGTTGGTGTTACCACCGTTGGCGGGCGTTGTGCCAAGTATTCTCGCAGCGACGCGAGTTTTAGAGCAGAGATCTCCGGACTTTGAGTTCGATCGTTGGATCGGCTTGTTGTCGACTCTTCGGGTGAACTGATGTTGGTTTTGAGAAGGGAGTTCGCAAGTAAGCTCAGATCTACATCTCGGCGACCTCGCAGACTGCGTATTCGTTTTACGGAATCGACCTTAGCCCGAATGGTTTCAAGGTCTGTTTTAAGCACCTCGACGGTTTTATCGCACGCTAAAATGGTACGTAACAACGCTTCTATCGTCGGTAAACGACGCCTTAAGAGAGAGAAAACACGTAAACAAATAATAGAATAGTGAATATTTGGTTGCAGCAAACTTTTCAGACTTTCCTAGCTTTTATCCTTTAAAGCATATCTCATTCTGTAAGCATTTTATTATAAGCGTCTGAAACAAGATTGTTAAAAACGATTTGGTTGCGATCAGTTAAGGACTCAGGTGACGACAGATACTGCGCATAGTTTTTGCTTAAAATAATTACTTTATTTAAATTCAGTTGGCTCCTTACATCAAAAGCACACGTATTTCATTTAATTGAACCAAACCAACGCGTTGAACTGCTAAAGTAAGATAGCTGAGACGAATAAATATTGATTGTAGCTAGTGTATGTGATACTATAATTTTAGGAGGTATATATATACATACGTTAAGCTTTTATAGGCTAGGTGTGGTAAACCTACTTGTTATTTTTTTCGTTTTCAAACTTTTCGACCGCCTCGTCAAGCCAACGATTAGCAACCACAAGTTGACGCTCAAGGTACTGTGCCAGACCTTTGGCCTGTTTTAAGGTCGCTTCTGTAACAGGATCCATTCGGCTCAACCGAGTTTCTTTGGCCGACACCAGACGTTGGGCGTGAAGTCCACACGCCAAAGCATCGAGATACACTGATTCAGTCTCTTGAATCGCTGAGGACATTAACTAGAAAACATCACCACAATCATCGGTAGATAGCGGTTTTTCAAATATTCACGAATCTATAGCACCTTTCCGCTATGCTGTGTGCGACTTTGCCTTACAACCGAGAACCTTTAATATCAACCTCTACGCAATATTCGTTCTGTGCTACTCCGTCGTACTAACCCGATAATTTCACCGATCAGTACTTGTACTTAATGGAGTATTCGACATACACCTGGTTTGGAAGATGTCTCCCACTGAATAATTAAATCAGCTAAATCGAAGGAGTAACATCCGAATTGTATGTATATATATATCATATTATCAAACATGATCACATGAATACTAACTCGTTAAATCAATATACTACTGTGAATATCTAAAATCAGTGCAAGGTACATTTTCAATACAATTTGTTCTTGACAAGTGTGCAAGTCAAAAATGATTTCATCGAAAGTCTTACTTAATCAATATACACAGTAGCGTAGCTACCCTCTATGCTTACATATATTAGTGTAAAAGAGTCACTTACCTTCACATTACTGCAAACGTCTAAAGTTTTCTGAGTAAGTTGTTTCGTTTGTTTACGAATCGCAGACACTTCTCCGTCATCACCAATAGGAGTTTCAATTACGCGTTCTGATTCGACACGCAACGTGGCTAATTCCTTCGTAAAAGTGTCGAGTTCCATGAGGAACGCATTCGAGAGCGCCTCTTGGCTAAGGAATTCATCCCCTTTGCCAGACATCTCTCCTGGTCCCCTCGGAACGACCGAACCCGCCTGACCACAGTCCGGATTCTTTCCCGCTGTTGTTGTCGAACTGCGAGATAGAACAGTCGCTGGTTTGCTGGAAGTAGTCTCAGGCAAACTCGTGGACACCACCTCGATCTTAGGAGTCGATTGCGCTAAAGGTGGAAGACCAATAGTTTTACTCGGGGTCACTCCAAGTGTATTAAAATTGAAGTTTGTGGTTCCGAAAGCTGGCGTGACTTGAGATGTGTCAGGCTTACCTGTCAGGGCCGGGAAAAGTAACAGCGTTATAATAAGCATATATTTAGAGAAGGCGCAGTAGTGCTTCGAAACTGATCTGTGAAAGGTGCAGACATTCTTTAACATAGTTGAAAAATTTGCTTGGTGGATTATTCAACATAACAAAAAATGAAAGTCCTCGTCGTTGCACTCATGCACGACAGTGCCACTAGGTATAAGTGAGCGAACGCATCAGATTTCTACCGATGTTATCCGAGTGATGCAACTCCCTTCAATTATCTTTAGAACGATGTTGCATTTTTTTTTTCAGGAGAGATAGATTTTGTACTTTATACATATATTATACATTTACTTATAAGATCATAATATAAGAGTAACTTTTCGCATATAGCCAGCCTATAATAATGTTTACTGTATGAAAGAGAAATCCTCAACAAACTATCCGAAGTGTAAATACGCTTAAAGAGAAAGGTACTGATTTAGATAAATTTTCGAAATTCGCGATGTTAACAACCCAACGTTCGTGCAAACACACATTCACACAGATATGCTTACAGCAACCGTAGCTAATTAACGAACAGGTTACTTTGAACAACGGACAAATCATTTCGACAACAATCACGGCCGACAGAGAGAGTCGTCATATCACTCACTACAATTAGCTGCAGAACTTGCTTGTTGGCCTTCGTTTAAATCAACCTGATTGTCGCTGAATTCATCTGGACGTCGTCGTAGTTCCGGCTGGGGTTTGTGCAGCGTATTCATAGCATCAAATTGTTTGAGTAGGTTAACCTTCAACTTACTTGCAACAGCCGCAGTGTTTGCTGGTGCTCGCGGCGTTTCCGTTATTGACCCGAAAGCGGCCACCGCTGGTGCAGTGTCCTGCGCTTCCTTTACGAAAAAATTCGAATGTCTAGGAGCTGCTTGAGTGGCAATGGTTGGTCCGCTAACCTGAACATGTTCTACTTCAATCTGTTGCTGTTGAGCCTGAACGACCGTCTGAGCAGGACAAATCGGTTGTAACATCCTTCGCAGTCCGTCCGCTTTTAGGTCCTCCGGCGGATGAACGGCGGACGACCCTTTCAAGTTAACAAGATGGAAAGGAACTATAACACCCCTGGTATTTAGTATTACCAATAGCGGCGAAGGCGGCCTTGGGGGATGGTTCGTCTTTTCAATGACAAACGTGCTTGCGTTACAGATCTGCGCTCCTACAAATACAATGCGAAATCCAAAGCAAACATATAAAGTATGTATTTAAGGACTTCAAGAGGTTTATATTAAATATGTTGGCACAGTACGTATAATTTTCAAGCAGTAGAAAACATGATGATTAACATTTGTGCTGGAAACAGTGCAAAATGCAGATAATTACAGAAGTTCTTTCTGATTGATCGAATTAGTTATAACAGACCTTTCAGTCATTTTATGCATGCTCAATGAATGTGTCGCATTGATAGGTCAATAGGGCGTCATTTAATTTGTCATAAATTGTCGAAGAAAAACGCCGTTGACACCTCATATAAATGCATAATAAAACTCGAAAAAATTTATGGCTTAGCAGAAACGTATTGTGATTACTATTTTACTATAACCTCGTCTATCATTTCTGCCGCAATCTGATCACCAGTATTTATTACAGATATCTGCCAGTGCGTCTAAAGGCTTCGTTTGCGCTTTGCTTGGGGGTTGGCCTTCAGTAGTGTCGTTATCATCACTTCAAAGATGGCGAAGTTATCAGAGGCATTACCGAAAGTAGGAGCAGTCAAAGCGTCGAGTTACTCAGAAATGCAGCCATTGCAAAGCGTGATAGCACAAACGCTATTCTAAAATAACCCCTAAACGTCTCATTCGTCAACTGACTGAAATAAGATGGCCTAAATTTCAAGCATTAAATGTCCATCTACGGCGGAATAACAGACAGACGTGGTGACTAAAAGATCAGTCGCGTGGATTTCAACGAATAACTAAAGTGAGGATATTTTGTATGCTATCAATATAGTACATTTTTACATATTTCACCCTAATGGTGCAGTAAAAACGTCTCTAAAACTACTAATTCGTTCGTGTATTCTTAACTCCTCTTATGGCAGTGTTAAGGTCCCACACCAAACAAACAGAGCTTCTTTGGCCACCTGAATTGGAAGATAATATGACCACATCGCCATATCCTATTTAGAACGTGTACAAAAATTGGATGCGGGTTTTTTTCTTTACGAAAAATCACCAATTATAAACCTGTACGACAGAATTTCATTGCAGGAAGTCATTTTTAGCGTCGGATATTCAGAGGAATGGAACAGTTCTTTGTACTCTTTCAGATGGCTCTGCCAACAACCTCGACTACTAAATTCGCTGCAAAACAATGAACCTAATCTAAAAGGTGACATGACAAATCTTCAATGGTTTAAATGAAGATTTTAACTATGCACTTGTGTATTATGTCATTTATCGCCGCATCACTTGTTGCTGTTACTAACTGCGACGCCTGCTGCAACAGGCTCTGAAATGGTTTAAGTGATCTGTGATTGTCAAGCAGTAGCAGTAACGAATCTGAAAAGCCAATGCGGTGTTCGCTGTCGACAAAAAGTTCGAGTACAAATTCAAACGAGTATAGTTCAACAAAGAAGGCACTTGTTGAGCAACGAACGAAAATATCTATTTCTTCAATGCTGATAGAGTGCAGATAGATTTACCATGTGTAAATATACTACTCATTTGGTACAACACCATTATCGGCCCATTGATTTCTAATTCTGTTGCTCTAGTTGCTGTTATCTCCCTAAATATTGTACAGCAGTTGGCTCCTACTGTTCAAATTCCTCAGTCAGAAGCTAGTGAGAGTAAATATAACTGAATACTTCGCTTTTTACGTCCAAAACTGTCGTTAAACAAAGTAAATTTGGAAAAATAGGGTTGACTGTCTGTCCACGCCAAAATGCATAATAGACCGGACGTAAATTTTGAACCATTTATTTAATAGATTTTCCTGATTCGGACCTGTCGGACATTTATACTTAATCTTAAATTGCTGTCATAATATACAGGGCGAGAGCCAGTCAATAGATTCTGAAAATACTGATGGCTTCGAAGAAAATAGTTCCAATAGTGACAGCCCGCAACCCGGTGATCTTCTCACGGTAAGCTATAGGTTGGTCAGATGTGAATACTCTTCGTATTATGTACATATTATAAAAGCGTATCTACCAGGTTAAGGAAGTCTATAGTTATTACTACCAATACTTCCACGTGGCATTAATTGCTTTCATAACTAGCACAAACATACCTCTTCAACACGTTTATTGTTCTCAACTTAATTCTAATACCGGCGTCATTTTTATGAGTATCCCACGTATTTCAATTAAACTATCATTATATGTATTATATGAAAGCAATCATGTCAAGCGGTCGAACCGGGAAATACGACTCAATAGAATATTAAAAGTCGATCAAAATAAATGACGCTGGCTCGAGTTCAAAATAAAATCTAAAAGCTTTCTAATGAAACAATATATAATCAACACCTTTAGATGACAACAGTTGTTTACAAATAAAACTCGCCTATTCAAACACTGATTGGACAGACTATTTTTTCATAAATGGCTGACATCATTCATAGAACCCGAATAACGGGCCTATGTGGAAACGTAAGGTTTTAAAGTGTGATCAAAGTATGTTTTCTTTAAAAAAAAAAAGTGTTTTATAGGATTTGTAGGTTTATTTATGAAAGATATAGGCTGATAGGAGGCGGGAGAGTACATAAAGTCCTCAGTGTATTTATTTTAAGCGTATATAGCTACTCATAGGTCGCAAATTTTGTGCGTCTCCAAAGCAACAGGGCTATGCATAGCTACGTATATTGGGCGCAGTAAACGTATGTGACCCTATTGAACCATATGAAGTACTCCTTTGCATGCCAGTCGCTTAGCCAATCAACTGACTCACATAAGGAAGCCCTACAGTGGGCAGCACTTATGACCTAATGTTGCTCAATTACTCGCTCTGGAATTTTCTTTGGAACTTGGTTTTCCGAAACACGGATGAATCAACGCGGTTCAGGCCGAAAATAAAGCCAAATCCAGCTTGGAAGCGCAAATAAATCCACTGAGGTCGTTAGAACATTTTATAGATGTGGCTCTGTATAAAGTTGCTGAAAGTCTTGCTACATGCTGGGCATGTCTTTCGCAATTAATGCCTATGTTCGCTAAAAAAATTTTTTATAATAAAAAGTAAATACACGGAATGTTTTCAATTTTCGAAAAAATGTCCGCTATTATAACAATACTAGAAACTGTGTAAAAATTTCAATAACTAGTAATGTTAGAGTCGCCTAATATGTAAGATCTAAACTGAAATTCGATTTTTTAATAGTTCTACATGTTCATATTTATATATCTTCCCACAAAACGATACAAATCGCATATTGAATATATGTACGTAAAACTAAGTTTTCGAGATATTAGAGCAAAACGAAGTTTTGATTAAATCTTGAAAATGCATATCTCAATAAAGTATTTAAAAGCTGGTTTTGGTAGCTTGGTACTGCTCGAAGTGTCAGCGGTCAATATTATGGGGCTCTAACGTAACAAGTATTTGTCTAAAATAGCAAGGCGATCGAATACGTTGATGTATATATATATGTTCGACGCGCGTTCAACCTGGGGAGAACTTTAGTGAGTTGTTTGTCGAAATGGGAATGCGTTTATCCGTTACTTTTAGTACTAAACTGGAGCCAGTTTCTTTTAAAGCACAATAATGAATAACTATAACATAATAGCGATAATAATGATAAAAAAGCAAACTCAATACTTCGTGAAAAACAATAATGCGTCGTTTTCTGAATTTGAGTGAAGGTCAGCTATTACTTTCTCTTTCCGCGCTGGACGACACCTTACCAAGGTTAAAAATTTATTTCCTAAAAAGGTGACCGTTTACATTATTGCCAGCTTTGTTATTATTCCTGAAAAAAAAATAGAGGAATGTTTTTATGATGCAAATGGGAATATTCCCAATAGGGTTTGGATTTAAAGGGCTCGAGATTTGTCAAAATGGCTCAAAGGGCTTCTGATGCAGCTTTGATCTTAAACCAGGGATAATGGTCGTTTTCGAAAGAAGACTGTTACTTGTTGAATCGGTCGTCTAGATAATATCCCACAATTAGCCTTTTTAAGATTTCTTGCACCTTTAAGCCTTTTTGGCCGTTGTGAGCTTCTGCATTTTTCAGACTTTTGGCATGCAATCAACGCAAAACTTAATTTCATTTAAACCTTCTTATGTAATATACCGGAGCGACGCTTGCCGACATCGATTAACGCACGGTTCTAACCGAAAAGTTATTTGCGGATTAAGGAAGAAATGTTGTAAAATTGACTATCTAGTAGTTTAGGCCCAGAATTGAAACTGTAATTATTATAAGATGGCGGTTACATTGAAAAATTATAACCATCAAAAATGACACCCCTAGCGCATGAAAAAAGTTCATTAATATATTTGTTTTTACTTAGAAACGGTATAAAAAATAAATCATAAGAAAAATTTTAATTTTAGATATGCTAACCTCGGTATACCTGATTGCCAAAGTATTGACCGTTTTTTAGCTAAATGGTAGTACAAGTCATGTCGGATCGGCGTTAATGTCCTTGAAAGCTGAGATCTGGCAGTTGTAGATCCTGATAATAAACAGCTAAAATCATTGGAATACTATCTAATGGAACTCAAGATGAAGCATCTTAAATATAAGTAAAACTTGTGCAAAAATTCACCACACTTTACAACTTTTACAAGATAAGGACATAGATGCTGCCCAGATCCATAAACAAGTTTGTGCTGTTTGTAGTTAACATACGCTATTGAAAGGAATAGCCTAGAGAAAACCTGGTTCTGAAAATTTTGTAATTACTTGTAGTGCTCTTCGTAGTGGACCAGTTACGGAAACTGTTGACGAAGTTACTGTGAAAGTTGAGCAAGATCGACACGTGAGTAGTCATTATATTGCTAAAGAACTAAACATCCTCATTAAACAGCTTCAAATTGTTTGAAGAAAGTCGACTACAAAAAAGCTCGATACTTAGGTGCCACATAAATTGCGCAAAAGAATTTACTCGATCACATTTTCACCTGCGAGGCTCGATAGAAACGCAACGAAATCGAGCCGGAATTAATAAGAAGTCGTGCATTATGAGTTTCTGCCGCCTGGCAAAACGGCTAGCTTAGGCCTCTGACAAGATTATGACAAGTCATTGAAAAAATCACGGAGCTAGTGAGCAAAAAACTCGTCGTCTTTTACCGTCACAATGCCACACCACATATATATTTAGCTACCTGGCAACTAAATAAAACCGAAGGAATATATATGGGAAATTCAAGTGTACCCGCCACACAGCCTGGATCTTGCACCGCCAAGTTACTATCTGTAATTTAATTTTAATGGACGGCTGCGAAAACCTCTTGTCACAATTTTTCTCCCAGAAAGCACAGAATTCTACAGTAATGGAATTATAGCACTACCGAAAAAAAATAGCAGAAGATCACAGACTAAAGTGGTGCATGTTTTGGTTGAGCAATATAATTTCCGAAGAAAAACAATATTTACTTCAGTTTTGGCTTTAAACGGTTAATACACTATTTATATATATATAAGCGACTAGCGGCAGGTTGTTTACAGCGAAGCCCAAAACATGAGGATTTGATTTCGTTCTTAACGCAGAATATGATGCTTGTTCCTTAATATCTCGTTTTAGTTTCCCGAAAAAGCACGAAAATAGTCGTCTCAAGGTGCTTTCAAAATATAACGCACACGTTTGAATGCTTCGAAATTTAGCATGCGGCTAGCAGAAAGACAAGCGAATGTGGTGCGTACATAATCACCGACAAAAGTCTGGCTTCTTGTTGACACTTATTTGATTCAGTGGTGTATATATATACTAAACATCACTGTACATATGAAGAGTTACCGTCTCTATGTCGCATCCCATTTTAGGTCATCGAGAATGGTGATAGTAGTGATACTCTAGTACACAAGACTATTAGTAGCGATAAAGCAAAAACAGTCGCCGATATATTTGTGTATTAATTCTCAATATAAATTTTAATACATTAATGTGAGCAATAAAAATATGCGTTTATTTTTACATATTAGACACAAAGAGTGAATTATGTTGAGCACTTATCTAACTGACTGTTCGTCCAAGACCAGGAAAAATGTGACAAATCTACCACATTTAAGGCAGAAGCCTCGTTTTTACGGGGGCATCTCATATATTTAATGAGTTACCCATGAATTATTGACTAAATTTAATTCCAGCTATCAAGAACGTTATTTAGAAATAGCAAACTTAACATGATAGTGTGCGGTTTAAAGTAATGCCTGTTATATGAAATTGCAATGATCGATTTTGGAAATAGCCTCTCGATGCTTCTGAACGAATGCTCCAAAAAGTAGGTTAATTAGTACAAATCATTTATTGATTTTTGCCAGTCGTTTTTAATTTAGAACAATGGCAACATAGCGATGCCTGAGAATTACGTTTAGGTTGTGTTAAAACAAAAACAACATTTTTCTTTTGAAACTTATTAATAAAAAAGTACACATACATCTGACATAACAATACCGATAAGAACCACACTTACCGATGGGATAGGTGTCAGATCGATTGACGAATGGTAGACTCGCTCGCCCATTCTCTAAATCCAACGCGGTCCATTGAAGTCGATCTTCGCTGTGTTGAAAAACGGCTACCTCTGTTGAGTTTCGGCAGAGTACTACTACCAAATTCCTGTAATAGAGTTAGTCATATTATCTTGATTACATTAAAATTATTTTTTATGATTAATTAATTAAAAATTCTCTTGACTGCATTAAAATAGTCTATGGAATTCCTATACACTTTGACACACATGTGGCACAAAATTAGCTAGCAATAGTGTATAGCAAGAGGTATTTGCGAAAATTTGCGCTGACTACACTCGACAACTGAAGCGCATGTACAAAATGATCGCATGTGTAAATAAAAGATGATCAATCAGATCACCACAGTATGTTTGATATCATCGCAGATATCAATCATACCATTCTAGCGATAAATGTTACGAAATAGGTTACCGTTAGTACCGAAATACGTTAAAGCGTACACAAAGTGTAAAAAATACATAATCCATTATAAAATTCACCAGCTGTATACGAGTACGCATTATTAGTTACATCATCTACTAAACTATTTAAATGCATACTCATTTATATAAATTTAAATGAAAATACTGACTTTTATAATGAACTGTTATTCAATGTTCTTTTTCCCTTTTGCCCTTATAATTTTTATGTACTTCCCTATATCATTCGTAAGTGCTTTCTCCACCATTTATAAGCCTGTTACATTTTCTTTTTTTTTTTCTGATAAAAAGCGTGTGCATTTTCGATACCTATTCTATTTCTTTCTTTACCAATGTTAAGGCTGCCAAAAAAGCGCCGGGATATCTATACGGTGTACAGCGAGGAGTCGACACCTGAGAATACTTCTCAAGCGCAGTTTGCAAAATCTGATAATGATTTTTTGCAACTCAAAGATCTGGCCTGTTGCGGCCGACAGCCGATATCTGTGATCGATGAATAACTTTTAAGGACAATGTTAAAGGAAGATGGCCGGCACATGACTCGTGAATTAGTCGATAGGTTGCAGACATATAACTATCGACCAGAATCTTAGATCTGTGGAATTTGCTTGAAAGCTTAAAAGAAGCTTCGATATTTCGTGAACCGAATAAAGAGCATAAAAGAACAAGGCTTGCCAACGTCTTTCAACATCTCACCCTTATGGAATTGTTATGGATGACAAGAAATGGTGTTCCCACGTAGACATCAGGTAGTGAATGGAATGCGCAGCTTCAGGAGATACCCCTAGGTCAATATAAATCAAGGTAATATAATCAAGGGAAATCCCAATCCGAAAAAGATCGTAATTTGTTACTGGGCAGGATCGGAACGGTCTTATGCGGTAGTGAAGGTTTAAGAATAACAAGACAGTCAACGAATTTTGTATATATAGTATTGTACCGAGTGCACGAGACTACCCAGCGTGAAAGAGCCAACGGACAAGACACAGTCACCTTTTTCCGTAACAAAACCCAGCGACAAGTGTTAAAAGTCGTCGAACTAGCCCTACAAAAGCTTATGTGAGGGGTTCTTTTGCACCCATCATACTCTCAAGACCATATTTTCCAGTTATTGGCAAATCAAATTAACAGCTATACATTTGACAGTCGAATTATTCTCAAACGCGAGAATAGAAATATTGGTTAAGAAATGAAAGAAGATTGTTGAGAATGACCAGAAGTGCATATTAGATTAATTTGCTGCTGCAAAACGTGGCGTCTTTTAGGAAGTAGATAAACGGTCCTATTTATATTACAATTTTGTGATAAAAAAGATTCGCCCGATCAATTGCGATTTAGAAGGGATCTATACTGTCCATGGTCTACTTGTCGCCCTTCACAAAGACGTTTAATGTACAGTTATTCTAAACAGAAAATTCGGAACAACTTCAGATATTTTTGCCAACGTTAACAATATGTTCAACTTCGCCGCAGAATTCATTACGCTAGCGGAAACTGAGATAGACTAGATTAAAGAGTTAGCGACATTCTGAGTTGTATTTGACTCTTCAAAGAAATAATATAGTAAAAAAAATAAAACCATTGAGTAAATAAGAAATGTATAGCAAAAAAAAAGTTATTTACCTTGCAAAGCTAAAACCTTTTAGCATTAGTGTCCCATAGAGGAAGAATGCCTACACAACTTATCAAAAAATATAAAAGAAAACGTAATAGAACTTAAATACAGGACCATATATGTGGCTTAGACAGCTAACAAAATAGCGACCTCAGGCTGACGAAACGTGAGGTCGCTATTTTGTAGCCAGACACATACTACGCGAAGGCATGACTAAATTAAAAGAAACGCATGTTATATATATATACAAAGACAAATATTTTTGTTATATTTAACAATAATCTGGTCTATCATAATAGCTATTATTGTCTGTAATTAAGGTTGTCCGAATCTGTACGTACCAGGATGGGACAGGGCAGAAATATACGCGACTGAATTGTTCTGCGTCAAGGTTTTGAAGGCAGGCATCAACGAACTCGACGTAAGATGTGGGTCGATTCTTCTTCAATTCACATAAAATGCGCGAGTTATCAGATAAACTAGCACAAGTATATTTATTTTGCTAATGAAATAGGCTAAATTGTGGAAATCATCGAAACGTAGAAACTACATTCACAGCACTTTTTTCACAACAGGACCTTTTTAGTTAAATATACTAAAAATAATTTTCGGTATTTAAATAAATTATATAGTATTTGTATTTTATATGCATTGAGTTAATATCGTAAAAAACAATTAATACATAAGACCGCAGCAAAGAGATCTAGTGACGAAACCATTAGAACTGATATTGGGAACCCGCGTTTTTAGAACCTTTGGGAAAGCCCTAAAATGTCTTCGAGTATATTTTTAACCAAATAGAATATTTTATGCCGTTTAAACGTTCCAGCTTACTACCATGTAGTCCGATTTGACGGAAATCGTTTAATTGAAAATTTAACTGAAACTATTGTACGGTAAGCAATCATACCATATGCGTACTGCAGATCCTGTTTACGCATGATATCTACTAAATTTTAAGCGACTTATGGTTTAAGCATAACGACATACGCTACGGTACAACATATTCAAATTTTTCATTGCCTTATCAATATTAAAAAAGCGAAAACCTTAGGAAATTATATTATTAGAATATCTTCTGTTGGTATTTTTTGAATGCTAGAGATATATAGATGCAAATAAAGGTTGGGTTCAAAAATAAAACATTCCTTCGTATTAATGACTTGAATTACAGAATAGACACGGGTATTGGATACACCTATATTTTCGGGGAAATATATACATATAGTACAATCTGTTCGTCGCCGGGTTCACGATATATGGAAGCACCCCACAAATATGCATCTAAGAATCGCATCATCTGAATTACAGCATAATCACCTTGAAACGGAAGAGACTGACAACAGAGTAAAACTTTCTCAGCGTCTTACTGCGCATAAAGCCAAATACGTAACCTTAAATTACTTAATAAAGCAGATAACGAGGGCTAACTTTTCCTTAGGCAACTGAAGTTTTCAAAAGTGTCTAATTCATTAAGATGCAAAGCAGATGAGTGCAGCTCTTGCAGCAGAGCTATAAGTACGAAAAAGATGGATGCGCACTAGGCACAGTACAAGATATGTACGATGGCTTTTCAAAATGAATGGACAGTGAGATATGCTTGAGCATTAGTTGTGCCTTTTAAGGCATGGAAGGTTCCGTAATCACACGGACTAAAAGGGGAAATAAGCAAGTTGGAGCTGACAGTAGATATTCCTTTGCTCAATATAAAAAGTAATTGAAACATAGCAATGATTTCTAGCGTTGTTACCAAGTAACAAGACAATATGCTTTCGATTTGCGTGCCAGCCGTCCATGAACCTTTTGAGGAATCTTTGTTTAGCGAGTATTTCGTAGCAGCAGATGTCTGTGATGTCAATCACAAGCGCTACCATCAACTTACGTCCGAGCCTATTCCATTACCAAGAAACTCTTCAAGGCGACGCCAATTTCTTGCCTAGGCTCTATTCGGTTGGCAATAGATAAAACCATGCCTACTGCGAGCGTATGCTCTAAGCAAGTTTTTATTGATTAACATCCGTTAGTTTCCCGTGGAATACACTGCATGCATTTCCAACTGATTTGGAGTCAACGCATGGGGGACCCATTCTTTAGTCAGCTATCGCATTTTCTGTTTGGATTATAGTTCTGCAATACGTTACACGTGAAATATCAGCTTTAACCATAAAGTCCATAGACTCCAGGTTTTGCCTTTTGTCCTGCGATAAAATGTCCTGACATCTACACACTTTCCTACTAGTATTTAACACTCCAGTCGCTGTTCTTAAAACGTTACTATCACTGTACTCTTAAAGCGATCTTGCATAATGTTTTCACCAATCTTCGATAAATTTCTGCAGCGCTGTAACCTTCGAGGAACGAAGGACTTTACCACTAAGCACTGATTTTCGACGCTTGAAGCTGTTTTTCCTTCGAAACCAATTTCTGCTAAAGTAAACTCAACCTGTATTTACTCGCAAATTTTTAGAAGACTGAGGTATTTATCAACTGAATTTCCTCTAGTAGGCGCGCGTAGTTCAAAGCTTATTCAATTTTAAAGTTGGCCGGAATCGCCTGTAATGGCCTAATACATAAGCTTGTTCAAGAACTATTCATCGTTTTTCGAGCTAGATGGCTTTAAGGTCACAGATCTCAGATTTTAAAAGTTGCGTTAGTCGACGCTGGGGTCGTTTAAGAGCTGAGATCTGGCAACAGTAAATGTGCAGAGATTGTTGGCATG
Source organism: Varroa destructor (assembly GCF_002443255.2). Lineage (NCBI taxonomy): Eukaryota > Metazoa > Arthropoda > Arachnida > Mesostigmata > Varroidae > Varroa > Varroa destructor. The sequence continues at coordinate 55,858,587 of NW_019211456.1, read as the reverse complement.
CCTTCATTCAAAATTAAAATATGAATAACTCGTTTTGATTGCAAAACAACGCAACTTTTTATGAGCCTAAGCGGCATTTGTGCCTCTAATAAAATTGTAGATGCAGCGAATTTTTCCAAACACTTTACTCATCTTCAAGGCGCTTTATCTTAAGTCTGAATAAAAGCATTGCAACAATTCAATAAAATCAGTTTTTAAATAATATCAACGCCAGTCTGACGCGACTTTTATTATCTGATATTTGCAGCTTTAAAGCCATCAAGTTGAAAAATCGATTTTTCGATAATTTTACACATAACTAGGAGTGTGTTCATATGTGTTTGTCTGATTTGATTTCTGCCGTATAGTGGACCTTAGAAATTCATTTCAGGGAAAACTGCACGTGATATGGAGCCCAGTTGGGTTAACTACTTTTCTGTCGATAAAAGCTTTATTCAAATGTCATCCTGGGAGTTAATTTATCCTAGAATTATCGAAACTAACCTGCAGTGTCGTTACGACGAGAAGGGAAGTAGAATCGTACCAATGAGAGACGAAAAACACTGTACTCGCGCTCCAGTAAATTGCTTTTGCTATATACGAACCGGGTCGATTAGGCAAAACTGGCGGTGGAATAGTTTTCACCTCAGTCAGCTGCGGCTTCAGCTGGACTAAACTACCATCTGCTTTGCCCACCACCAGTTGTTTGCCTTTGGGAGACCATGAACCTGCAGAAGGCATGCACCACACATTAGTGCAAAGAATTTCTACTATTATAAGAATACTATTTTTTCAATTAGTAGCATAATTTCTTCTAGCTAAAAAGACCAAGTACCGTGCCACCTGTTGAAGGCACGTGCAGCTCGTTCGTTAGAATTTAACACCAAATAAATAACGATAAAAGATTATAAACCTATGACTAACATCTGTGTACATAAAGTGAGATATAATACTAAGAAACAACAAATTATAATTAAAAAAACACTTGCTTTACTGCTTCATTGTAATACGAGTGTCTTTTTTTGAAAAAGGACTGGGCAGACAGCACGTTGCTCGTAAGGAGTACTTGCACCATTTGCAATTCGTTCTCCATGACAAAGTTTAGTTTACGTTAACATGATTACACTTACAGCATGTAGCTCCAATGGCAATCCTGCCGTGGATCTTGAGTTCCGGTGTGATCTGGGTGCCCAGTTCATAATTAGTGGTTACTCCGTCTGAAGTTACTACTGCAAACATTTCTACGGTAACCGGGTTGAATGAAAAATCCGTAAGTTGGACACCAGGGACGTTTGATAGTGGAAAAGAATGCACTGGTCCAATAGAGGCATTACCACCAAGCAGTGAGGCCTGAAAGTTGCGTGATGACCAATTTATTTTGAACGCTATTCACTTCTACGCAATAAAAGTGAAGATTAGTAGCAACTTTGGAAGCCCTAAACCATCAAGTGTCAAATTGCATGTTTTTTTGGAACTGAATCCAAAACCTTCCATCTCAATTTTTCACTTCATCAAGTTAGAATAAGATTAGGCCAAAATAGAGCATTCATAAACAATACGGCAGGTAACCAAATTACCGGCAGGAACGCAGTCGTTCAACACATTCTTAACTGGAATTTTCTTCAATTTAACCGGGTGTTAAAGCTGAAGTACATATCAGAGAGACAAAACCCAATTATTCATGGCGATAATTGTATCGCAAAGATAAATAAACTCACACTTTGTGCCATAAAGTGAGTGGAGAAGATCCATTGACAATTATTGGTAATAGGTAATAGAATATAAATGTTACGAAGAGTGTTGATATAACATCGCCTGTTTTTTATATTTTATATCAAGAGCGTTTTAAAGTTAATGATACCCATATCATTGTAGAAATTTTCCAAACTAACAATTACGGAATTTGCATGCCGATATGTCGCGTATAACATACGGAAAGCAGTTCCGGGCTGCCATTCCTCTTTCACAGGAAAATAGTCAATTGAATACAAACCTGAGGAGCGAAAACACGAACGTCAAAAAGATGGCAGAACAAAAGACCAGCCTTCTCTGAACACACAGCTAAAAGTAAATCATCCGAACTCAGAAACACTCCGCTTATGGCACCTGAAACGCGGAAAGTTACTAGCTTACTTTAGTTTCGAAGGACTAAATGCATAACAACTAAAAATGCTCGTTACTCACAGCCAAAACTAATCATACATAATTGTACTGCACAAGACAGGATAATCAGCTCTTGCAGCTTACTCGTAACGAATTCGAACGGAATTATGACTTTGGAAATACCCACCTCCAACTGGAATAGTAACGAATGCGTGATTCGTGACCTCTGGTAGCCGCGCCTCTGGATTGTCCTCTTTCTGGATGGCAGAGACCGTTGTGCATTTCAGTTCTAAATTGATAAGATATAAGCATATGAAAAACTAATACACAATGCGTGTCGATAAGGAAAGCTTTGTGCAGGTACATTGGAATGCACTATTCAATATTATTTCACTAAGTTTTTCAATAACTGTCAGCTAGCGTGTTTCACATATTTTAGAAACATCTCACCCTTGTTAACAAATTAATAATAAAAATCTATATATCAGATATATCAGTTAACTTAATAGTTAATACTCTTTTATATCAACTTCTAATTTCGTTGTTTCTAAGACACCTTTATTTGACGCCACAAACACGAGGCCGAATCTGTCAGACGTGGCGACAAGATTAGTCGCTAGCAAATCGAACGACGCCGCTTCTTCAGGAGAGCCAAGAGCCACGTTCCGGCTGGACGTGAAGAACACGTCCTAAAGTATAGTAGAACAAACAATATCCACATAAACATACACATTAGTAATCAGATAAATATATTTACACATGAATATATTTATCTGATTGTAATAATACACTGCTTCATTTGTAATGTAACACCCTTTGTTTTTGTTAATAAATGAATTTTCAAGTCAAATTCAAATCAACTAATAAAACAACTACTTTTATATGCTACACAATAAAGTATAGTATAAGTATGTAATTATCTATGACGACGAAGATCTATCGTGTTGGTCTGCGCTGGCATAAAGTCATGCAAGAATTTTAGCTGAATTTCACGCATGAAGTATGGCTTATTTGTGCGCTGTAAATAAAATTCAGTTCCATGATACGGTTGATTGATAAGGACGTAAAATTACCAATTTACATATGCCCTTCTATGGTTTGAGGGCGTAAAGTGATTAATAAATTATACGTTTGTATGAAAAAATGAAGGTTTGAAAAACTCGCCCGATAACTAGATAACAAACACCAAGCTTGTTTGCGGAAACAATATATGAAATTTTTCAAAATATACAAAAAAATTACGTAAACAAACCGCATTAGCGGGAGGAGTTCACTGGATACAAGCAACAGGACCTCATACATGCTCGTTGTTATATATAACAAGCAGGAACACCTGGGTTCTACAACGTCTCATCTTTAAATAATGATGTCGTCGTCGCAAGCAACATTACGAGCTGTACCATCATTAGTACAAATTAAATCATCAATTGTAATTAGTCTGATATTATATAAAGTGGGCGCCCTAAAATATAGGCCAAAAGGAAAATATATACATACAAAACTACCGTAATGTAGCACCCGTGAAAAGGTCAATATAAAACATGCAGTCAATCATATATTGCGAGCATGCGTTATGAATCATAGTCAAAGGTAAGCTTCTTTCTGATGATTATCTTACTGAAGTGGGCGTCATGGACGCCATTGAATACGTAATGTTATGGGCTTCGTTTTGACACGATCTTCTATCTGCACGTTCTGGGTTTGCCACTAATTAGAAACGACTCTGCCCGCTCTTCTAACACTTCGGGACATTCGAACGCGACACCCAAATAAAAACACCACTTGGCTGATCCATTTTGTCTGCTAAGCGCGCCAAATTCAATCTGAGCAGTCAGCAAAACAAGACTCTCTAAACATAACAAATCATCTAGCAAAGAAATACCACAGAATAATCTTGATACTGCTTAATAAATGCTTGCACGTTATAGGATCGATGCTAATGCGTAACAGAATGGTCACTAAAAGAAATCAAATGTTTCTTAATGTTATTGTAAAATAATTATTACTTCTCATCATTTTGACAATAGGTCTGACGTGTCTTCATTTGGAAACAAATGAGTTTCAGGCACTGGAATAGAACCATTACACAAAGGCTTACGAACAGTATAAGTTAAAATTTTAGACAACTATACTAACGTTCAACTTAATCGCACTCATGTTTTTCTTAACGACATTTTTAAACTTAATCGACCCTATTTATCGTGGCTATATATGCAAGTGCCATTACCCTCTGCAGCACTCATGGCTCGAGTTTTAGCAATAAATGCGTTTATTATGTATTTGCGATGACTAACCTTCTTCAACTTTTCAACAAATTTATTTAGTCTTCGCTAGAAAATGCTAGTTTTAGTGCTGAATACTTGCTCAGCAACTTTGAGATTCTCGTTATAGTTAAGTGCAATATTATGAATCGGTCAGTGATGGGAAAGGTTATAGTTCATACGTGTGGGGTCTGGAGAACAGAGTCAACTACAAAAAAATTTCCACTTGAGCCTTTGCATAACTACTTTAAAGATTTCTGCCATGCGTGGTCTGGTATTATCGACGAGGTGATTTTGCCTTTTCTACAGGCCCTTTTTTTTGGTCTGTCTTGTAACTCTCGAACATCTCCCGGTATAAGACTTTTTCAGTTTCATTAAAACCAAATGATATTTTTTTTTCAAGTGAAATGTGGCTTAATTCAAGGTTTAGTTACGTGTCCCGGAGTTACCTATAGTCGATACGAAGACATCAGTTTTTGTTACGCCTAATAACTCTGTGTAAGAAACCCATGGTTGTGGCCGCGCGTTGTTTGGTGAGGGAGAGGGATTTACAATAAAGCTCCCAATTTTTAATAAAATTGCATTTCAGATGTTTGACAACAATCTGGTATTTGCGGTTTATTGTCTAAATCAATTAATGAGTTGTTTATCATCGAAGGTCCTCATTGATCTGCCCAGAATGGGATACGTTTTCCAGGGTGTGAAATTATATCCTTGAACTTAACAGACTTCCTCAAGTAGTGCTCTCGTTTAAAGGCTTATACCAAAGTTGTTTTGGAAGCTTCTTTGAGCTCGATAAAATTAGAAGTGGTAATCAAAAATAAACTTTTTTTCACAACACAAATCTTAAGAAATTAAACTCGATGGCACAATCAAAGGCCCAACGGACTTATGAAGGACAAAAAGGAATCATTTGAAACACGGGATATAAGTAAATGGTCGAAAAATAAAAGGTAAAAAAACACTAAAAACGGTCTTTACTGATGTTACTACCTAATGTAACGTGTAGTGTGATAAGCGAATTATA